>NC_069504.1:759226488-759266488 GCF_027579735.1 Bombina bombina
GCTGTAGAGTAGAAACCGCCCCCTCGACCTTGGGGACTGTCTGCCATCAGTCCTTTCTGGGGTCGACTATAGGAAAACAATTTTATAAATATGGGGGGAGGTACTAAAGGTATACCGGGCCTGTCCCATTCTTTACTAACAATGTACGCCACCCGCTTGGATATAGGAAAAGCTTCGGGGGGCCCCGGGGCCTCTAAGAACTTTTCCATTTTACATAGTGGTTCTGGAATGACCAGATAATCACAATCATCCAAATTGGATAACACCTCCTTAAGCAGAGCGCGGAGATGTTCCAACTTAAATTTAAAAGTAATCACATCAGGTTCAGCTTGTTGAGAAATGTTTCCTGAATCTGAAATTTCTCCCTCAGACAAAACCTCCCTGGCCCCCTCAGACTGGTGTAGGGGCCCTTCAGAAACCATATCATCAGCGTTCTCATGCTCTACAGAATTTTCTAAAACAGAGCAGTCGCGCTTTCGCTGATAAGCGGGCATATTGGCTAAAATGTTTTTGATAGAATTATCCATTACAGCCGTTAAATGTTGCATAGTAAGGAGTATTGGCGCACTAGATGTACTAGGGGCCTCCTGTATGGGCAAGACTGGTGTAGACGAAGGAGGGGATGATGCAGTACCATGCTTACTCCCCTCACTTGAGGAATCATCTTGGGCATCATTTTTACTAAATTTTTTTATCTATCTGGTAGTTCAGACATGTTAAACAGGCATAAACTTGATAACAAAGCACAAAAAACGTTTTAAAATAAAACCGTTACTGTCACTTTAAATTTTAAACTAAACACACTTTATTACTGCAATTGCGAAAAAGTATGAAGGAATTGTTCAAAATTCACCAAAATTTCACCACAGTGTCTTAAAGCCTTAAAAGTATTGCACACCAAATTTGGAAGCTTTAACCCTTAAAATAACGGAACCGGAGCCGTTTTTATATTTAACCCCTTTACAGTCCCTGGAATCTGCTTTGCTGAGACCCAACCAAGCCCAAAGGGGAATACGATACCAAATGATGCCTTCAGAAAGACTTTTCTATGTATCAGAGCTCCACACACATGCAGCTGCATGCCATGCTGTCCTCAAAAACAAGTGCGCCATACCGGCGCGAAAATGAGGCTCTGACTATGATTAGGGAAAGCCCCTAAAGAATAAGGTGTCAAAAACAGTGCCTGCCGATATAATCATATCAAAATACCCAGAATAAATGATTCCTCAAGGCTAAATATGTGTTAATAATGAATCGATTTAGCCCAGAAAAAGTCTACAGTCTTAATAAGCCCTTGTGAAGCCCTTATTTACTATCTTAATAAACATGGCTTACCGGATCCCATAGGGAAAATGACAGCTTCCAGCATTACATCGTCTTGTTAGAATGTGTCATACCTCAAGCAGTAAGAGACTGCACACTGTTCCCCCAACTGAAGTTAATTGCTCTCAACCGTCCTGTGTGGAACAGCCATGGATTTTAGTTACGGTGCTAAAATCATTTTCCTCATACAAACAGAAATCTTCATCTCTTTTCTGTTTCTGAGTAAATAGTACATACCAGCACTATTTTAAAATAACAAACTCTTGATTGAATAATAAAAACTACAGTTAAACACTAAAAAACTCTAAGCCATCTCCGTGGAGATGTTGCCTGTACAACGGCAAAGAGAATGACTGGGGTAGGCGGAGCCTAGGAGGGATCATGTGACCAGCTTTGCTGGGCTCTTTGCCATTTCCTGTTGGGGAAGAGAATATCCCACAAGTAAGGATGACGCCGTGGACCGGACACACCTATGTTCGAGAAATGTGACCCATTTAATACTAGCAATCATATCCATGAATTTTGTTAGTATACAGAAACTTATCCAGACTATCTGATCAACAGAAGCCTCGTTCTTGAAGGCCCATGTGGAAGCCACAGCCCTAGTGGAGTGAGCTGTGATTCTTTCAGGAGGCTGCCGTCCGGCAGTCTCGTAAGCCAATCGGATGATGCTTTTAAGCCAAAAGGAAAGAGAGGTAGAAGTCGCTTTTTGACCTCTCCTTTTACCAGAATAGACGACAAACAGAGAAGATGTTTGTCTGAAATCTTTTGTAGCTTCTAAATAGAATTTTAGAGCACGGACTACGTCCAAATTGTGTAACAAACGTTCCTTCTTTGAAACTGGATTCGGACACAAAGAAAGTACAACTATCTCCTGGTTAATATTTTTGTTAGAAACAACCTTTGGAAGAAAACCAGGCTTAGTACGCAAAACCACCTTATCTGCATGGAACACCAGATAGGGCGGAGAACACTGCAGAGCAGATAACTCTGAAACTCTTCTAGCAGAAGAAAGAGCAACCAAAAACAAAACTTTCCAAGATAACAACTTAATATCTATGGAATGTAGAGGTTCAAACGGAACCCCTTGAAGAACTGAAAGAACTAGATTTAAACTCCAGGGAGGAGTCAAAGGTCTGTAAACAGGCTTGATCCTAACCAAAGCCTGAACAAATGCTTTAACATCTGGCACAGCTGCCAGTCGTTTGTGTAGTAAGACAGATAAAGCAGAAATCTGTCCCTTTAGAGAACTTGCAGATAATCCTTTATCCAAACCTTCTTGCAGAAAGGAAAGAATCTTAGGAATTTTTATCTTATTCCATGGGAATCCCTTGGATTCACACCAGCAGATATATCTTTTCCATATTTTATGGTAAATCTTTCTAGTTACCGGTTTTCTGGCTTGAACCAGAGTATCTATCACAGAATCTGAAAACCCACGCTTTGATAGAATCAAGCGTTCAATCTCCAAGCCGTCAGCTGGAGGGAGACCAGATTTTGATGTTCGAATGGACCCTGAACAAGAAGGTCCTGTCTCAAAGGTAGCTTCCATGGTGAAAACGAAGACATATTCACCAGGTCTGCATACCAAGTCCTGCGTGGCCACGCAGGAGCTATCAAGATCACAGAGGCCCTCTCCTGTTTGATCCTGGCTACCAGCCTGGGAATGAGAGGAAACGGTGGAAACACATAAGCTAGGTTGAAGGTCCAAGGCGCTACTAGTGCATCCACTAGAGTCGCCTTGGGATCCCTGGATCTGGACCCGTAGCAAGGAACCTTGAAGTTCTGACGAGACGCCATCAGATCCATGTCTGGAATGCCCCATAATTGAGTCAACTGGGCAAAGATCTCCGGGTGGAGTTCCCACTCCCCCGGATGGAATGTCTGACGACTCAGATAATCCGCTTCCCAGTTTTCCACACCTGGGAAGTGGATCGCAGATAGGTGGCAGGAGTGATCCTCCGCCCATTGTATTATTTTGGTCACTTCTTTCATCGCCAGGGAACTCCTTGTTCCCCCCTGATGATTGATATATGCAACAGTCGTCATGTTGTCTGATTGGAATCTTATGAATCTGGCCTTTGCAAGCTGAGGCCAAGCCCTGAGAGCATTGAATATCGCTCTTAGTTCCAGAATGTTTATCGGGAGAAGAGACTCTTCCCGAGACCATATTCCCTGACTCTGGTCTGCGGAAGCTCATTCCCTGGGATAGGTGGTCCAGGGTTAGCCACCAACGGAGTGAATCTCTGGTCTTCTGATCTACTTGAATCACTGGAGACAAGTCTGTATAGTCCCCATTCCACTGTTTCAGCATGCACAGTTGTAATGGTCTTAGATGAATTCGCGCAAAAGGAACTATGTCCATTGCTGCAACCATCAACCCTACTACTTCCATGCACTGAGCTATGGAAGGACGTGGAACAGAATGGAGAACTTGACAAGCGCTTAGAAGTTTTGACTTTCTGACATCTGTCAGGAAAATCCTAATTTCTAAGGAATCTATTATTGTTCCCAAGAAGGGAACTCTTGTTGACGGAGACAGAGAACTTTTTCTATGTTCACCTTCCATCCGTGAGATCTGAAAGGCCAGAACGATGTCTGTATCAGCCTTTGCTTTTGAAAGGGATGACGCTTGTATTAGAATGTCGTCCAAGTATGATACTACTGCAATGCCCCTCGGTCTTAGGACCGCTAGAAGGGACCCGAGTACCTTTGTGAAAATCCTTGGAGCAGTGGCCAATCCGAATGGGAGGGCCACAAACTGGTAATGTTTGTCCAGAAAGGCGAACCTTAGGAACTGATGATGTTCTTTGTGGATAGGAATATGTAGGTACGCATCCTTTAGATCCACGGTAGTCAATAAAGCACAAAAACCGTTTTAAAACAAAACCGTTACTGTCTCTTTAAATTTTAAACAGAGCACACTTTATTACTTAATATGCGAAAAAATATGAAGGAATTGTTCAAAATTTACCAAAATTTCACCACAGTGTCTTAAAGCATTAAAAGTATTGCACACCAATTTTCAGAGCTTTAACCCTTAAAATAACGAAACCGGAACCGGTTACAGATTTAACCCCTATACAGTCCCAGCTACAGCCTTTGCTGTGACTTTACCAAGCCCAGAGGGGAATACGATACCAAATGACGCCTTCTAGGAACTTTTCCAACCACTTTCAGGTCCTCACACATGCATCTGCATGTCTTGCTATCAAAAACAACTGCGCAGTAATGGCACGAAAATGAGGCTCAGCCTACAACTGGGAAGGCCCTTCCTGACTGGAAAAGGTGTCTAACATAGTGCCTGACGTTAAAAACGTTCCCCAAGTTTATAAGTGTGAATTATCAGCATAAACATGTATAAAATGTCCAAATAAAGCAATCGATTTAGCCCATAAAAGTGTCTACCAGTTTTATAGCCCATATTAAGCCCTTTATTCTGTTTGAGACTAAGAAAATGGCTTACCGGTCCCCATGAGGGGAAATGACAGCCTTCCAGCATTACACAGTCTTGTTAGAAATATGGCTAGTCATACCTTAAGCAGAAAAGTCTGCTAACTGTTTCCCCCAACTGAAGTTACTTCATCTCAACAGTCCTATGTGGAAACAGCAATCGATTTTAGTTACTGTCTGCTAAAATCATCTTCCTCTCACAAACAGAAATCTTCATCTTTTTCTGTTTCAGAGTAAATAGTACATACCAGCACTATTTTAAAATAACAAACTCTTGATAGTAGAATAAAAAAACTACAACTAAACACCACATACTCTTAACCATCTCCGTGGAGATGTTGCCTGTGCAACGGCAAAGAGAATGACTGGGGTGGGCGGAGCCTAGGAGGGACTATATGGCCAGCTTTGCTGGGACTCTTTGCCATTTCCTGTTGGGGAAGAGATATTCCCACAAGTAAGGATGACGCCGTGGACCGGACACACCAATGTTGGAGAAAACGGTATATAATATGTGTGGGTACAGTAAATGAATAAGAAGAAAATTACAGCTAAATACAAAGACCGCAAAAATGTAAAAATAGCCTTGGTCACAAACAGACAGAAAATGGAAAAGTGCTGTGGTCATTAAAGGGTTAAATATTAGCAGACAAAAAAGAACGGCAACGTTTCGGGATACTATCCCTTATTCATGCCATGCTTTAATGACAAACATAACTTACTTATATACTCACTCGCCACTAGGTGCTGCTCACAATCACTTTAAGTATTAACACTTTCAATGCTTATGCAGCTATGTGCAAAATACAAAACTTACATAATTGACAAAAAAAGTTAAGCACTTAAGTAATTTTTATATAAACTAAGCAAGATGTATAACCTGACTGGAAGAAGAATCATCTCTAAAAATCACAAAACAATTAACTATAGTGGATTCTACTAAGTATAAATAAAAAATAGGGTTACATAAAGACTGACAAATCCCAGTCTCTGTTTAACCCTTTAGGCTCAAGGGACCCTAATTCATAGATCCAAAAGGATTCTTTCTGTTTGAGACAAAGTTCCCTATCACCACCTCTAAATGGTATTTCAATGTGGTCAATTATTTGGAATTTGAGCTGGCTAATAGAATGGCCAGTTTTAAGAAAGTGACTGGCTAGTGGTGCTTTTAAGTTACCCGTACGTATGTTACTTTTGTGTTCTATTATGCGATCTTTAGCGGATCTTGTAGATTCCCCTATATAAATACTCCCACATGGGTATTTAATCATATAAATTATAAAAGTCGTTAAGCATGTAAAAAAACCTTTAATGGAATATTTTTTCCCTGTGCGGGGATGATAAAAAATAGGGCCCTTAGTCATATTACCGCAGCATGAACAACCTAGGCATGGATAACATCCATGATTTTTTGAGCTGATATAGCGAAGACCAATTTTTGATCCAGAACCCACATCTGTTCTTACTAATTTGTTCTGTATGTTCATGCCTCTTTTAAAAGCTGACATAGGTTTCACTTGGAACTCAGCTATATTAGGATTACACTTAGCCAGTACATTCCAATGTTTATTTATGATCTTTTGGATTTCTGTACTTTGTGAATTATGTTCAGATACAAAAAGCAATCTTTGTTTCTTATTATCCATTTTATCCTGTTTTTTTCTGTTACTATCAGAAAATAGAGCAAACCTAGGGATAGATCTAACTAAATTAATATCTTCTTTAATCAGTTTATCTGGGTATAACCTGCTATAAGGTATTTGTTTGTATGAATGCACCCTGTAAATATTTTAGTGTGAGCGTGTGAAGACTGATCTATTCATCTAACTGGAACTTATGTCAAAGGTTATCTATTATCAAACTACAGCAAGGATTATCAGAAACTGTGCACTATAAACCTTCAACCTCTACTTTAGTTCCTTATTCTGGACATTGTGACATGTATATTGTTCATTATAAGTGATCTCTGCTAATTATCAGAAACTGTCTCCCATTTGTCTTATCAGCTAACACTAACATTGCTGTCTGGTTTGTACATTCATAGAGCAACATTCACCTAATTTAGTGCATAGCTAGATATTGGAGAACAGTCTTTAAACGGGTCATCACATAATTTTCAGGCATGTAAAAAGGAAAAAGTTTTTTATTTTTCATTCATTTGTCAAAATGGACCACAATGAAATAAAAAACAAATTCAGTAATTTATACCAGAAGTTGGATTACCTGGCCCGTGGGATAACAGAAGTCCAAGCAGAGAACACAGCTTTAAAAGCATTAGTTAAAGAATGTATGTCTCCTAAAAGTATGGACATACCAGAACCACACTTACAACATCCATTACCTTTCACAGGCTAACGTAATAAATTCAGAAATTTTAAAAACGCATGTAATCTGCTTTTTTCCTTAAGACTTCGTACATACCATTCTGAGAGGATTAAGGTGTGTACCACTATATCATTTCTACAAGGGGAACCTAGATCCTGGGCAAACAGGTTTATCGAAAACAAAATTTATGCTTACCTGATAAATTTCTTTCTCTTGTGGTGTATCCAGTCCACGGGTTCATCCACTACTTGTGGGATATTCTCCTTCCCAACAGGAAGTTGCAAAGAGGACACCCACAGCAGAGCTGTCTATATAGCTCCTCCCCTAACCCCCACCTCCAGTCATTCGACCGAAGACAAGTAAGAAAAAGGAGAAACTATAGGGTGCAGTGGTGACTGTAGCTTTACAAAAAAAACACCTGACTTAAAGTGACAGGGCGGACCGTGGACTGGATACACCACAAGAGAAAGAAATTTATCAGGTAAGCATAAATTTTGTTTTCTCTTGTAAGGTGTATCCAGTCCACGGGTTCATCCATTACTTGTGGGATACCAATACCAAAGCTTTAGGACACGGATGAAGGGAGGGACAAGGCAGGAACTTAAACGGAAGGCACCACTGCCTGTAAGACCTTTCTCCCAAAAATAGCCTCCGAGGAAGCAAAAGTATCAAATTTGTAGAATTTAGAAAAAGTATGAAGCAAAGACCAAGTCGCCGCCTTACAAATCTGTTCAACAGAGGCCTCATTTTTAAAAGCCCATGTGGAAGCTACCGCTCTAGTAGAATGAGCTGTAATTCTTTCAGGAGGCTGCTGGTCAGCAGTCTCATAAACTAAACGGATTATGCTTCTCAGCCAAAAAGAATGAGAAGTTGCCGAAGCCTTTTGGCCTCTCCTCTTTCCAGAGTAGACAACAAACAATGCAGATGTTTGACGAAAATCCTTAGTAGCTTGTAAATAAAACTTTAAAGCACGAACCACGTCAAGATTGTGTAACAGACGTTCCTTCTTTGAAGAAGGATTAGGACACAGTGACGGAACGACAATTTCCTGATTGATATTCTTATTAGAAACCACCTTAGGAAGAAACCCAGGTTTGGTACGCAAAACTACCTTATCTGCATGGAAGACCAGATAAGGGGAATCACACTGTAAGGCAGATAACTCTGAAACTCTTTGAGCCGAAGAGATAGCTACTAAGAACAGAACTTTCCAAGATAAAAGGTTCAAACGGAACCCCTTGAAGAACTTTAAGAACTAAATTTAAACTCCATGGCGGAGCAACAGGTTTAAACACAGGCTTGATTCTAACTAAAGCCTGACAAAACGCCTGAACGTCAGGAACATCTGCCAGACGCTTGTGCAAAAGAATAGACAGAGCAGAAATCTCTCCCATTAAGGAACTAGCTAATAATCCCATTTCCAATCCTTCATGGAGAAAAGATAATATCCTAGGAATCCTGACCTTACTCCATGAGTAACCCTTGGATTCACACCAATAAAGATATTTACACCATATCTTATGATAGATTTTCCTGGTGACAGGCTTTCGAGCCTGAATCAAGGTATCAATGACCGACTCAGAGAAACCACGTTTTGATAAAATCAAACGTTCAATCTCCAAGCAGTCAGACGCAGAGAAATTAGATTTGGATGTTTGAATGGACCTTGGAGTAGAAGGTCCTGCCTCAGCGGCAGAGTCCATGCTGGAAAGGATGACATGTCCACGAGATCTGCATACCAAGTCCTGCATGGCCACGCAGGTGCTATCAAAATCACCAAAGCTCTCTCCTGCTTGATCTTGGCAATCAGACGAGGGAGGAGAGGAAATGGTGGAAACACATAAGCCAGGCTGAAGGACCAGGGCACTGCTAGAGCATCTATCAGCGCTGCCTGGGGATCCCTTGACCTGGACCCGTAACAAGGAAGCTTGGCGTTCTGACGAGACGCCATCAGATCCAGTTCTGGTTTGCCCCATAGTTGAATCAGCTGAGCAAACACCTCCGGATGGAGCTCCCACTCCCCCGGATGAAAAGACTGCCGACTTAGAAAGTCTGCCTCAACTTCTCTACTCCTGGGATATGGATAGCTAAGAGATGGCAAGAGTGAACCTCTGCCCATAGAATTATCTTGGAAACCTCCATCATTGCCAGGGGACTCCTTGTTCCCCCCTGATGGTTGATATAGGCTACAGTCGTGATATTGTCCGACTGAAATCTGATTAACCTGACCGCAGCTAGTTGAGGCCAAGCCTGAACAGCATTGAATATTGCTCTCAGTTCCAGAATGTTTATCGGAAGGAGGGCTTCCTCCTGAGTCCACGAACCCTGAGCCTTCAGGGAATTCCAGACTGCGCCCCAGCCCAGAAGGCTGGCATCTGTCGTCACTATAGTCCACTCTGGCCTGCGGAAACTCATTCCCCTGGACAGATGGACCTGAGATAACCACCAGAGAAGAGAATCCCTGGTCTCTTGATCCAGATTTAGCAGAGGAGACAAATCTGTGTAGTCCCCAATTCCACTTATTGAGCATGCAAAGTTGCAGTGGTCTGAGATGTAGGCGGGCAAACGGAACTATGTCCATTGCCGCTACCATTTGACCGATCACTTCCATTCACTGAGCCACTGACGGCCGAGAAGTGAAGTTAGTTAGAAGCTTTGATATCCTGACCTCTGTCAGAAAAATTTTAATTTCTACTGAATCTATCAGAGTTCCTAGGAAGGAAACTCTTGTGAGAGGGGAGAGAGAACTCTTTCCTTCGTTCACCTTCCACCCGTGAGACCTCAGGAAGGCCAGAACAATGTCCGTATGGGACTTGGCGATCTGAAAAGTTGACGCCTGGATCAGGATGTCGTCTAGGTAAGGAGCAACCGCTATGCCCTGCGCCCTTAGAACCGCCAGTAGGGACCATAGAACCTTTGTAAACATTCTTGGCGCTGTGGCTAACCCAAAGGGAAGAGCCACAAACTGGTAATGCCTGTCTAGGAAGGCGAACCTGAGGAACTGATGATGATCTCTGTGAATCGGAATGTGGAGATAAGCATCCTTTAAGTCCACAGTAGTCATATATTGACCCTCTTGGATCATAGGAAGAATGGTTCGGATTGTCTCCATCTTGAAGGATGGGACCCTGAGGAATTTGTTTAGGATCTTGAAATCCAAGATTGGTCTGAAAGTTCCCTCTTTTTTGGGAACTATAAATAGGTTTGAATAGAAACCCTGCCCCTGTTCCTCCCTTGGAACTGGGTGGATCACTCCCATAACAAGAAGGTCTTGAACGCAATGCAAGAATGCCTTTCTCTTTATCTGGTTTGCAGATAATTGTGAGAGATGAAATCTCCCCTTTGGAGATGACCCCTTGAATTCCAGAAGATATCCCTGGGACATGATCTCTACTGCCCAGGGATCCTGAACGTCTCTTACCCAAGCCTGGGTGAAGAGAGAAAGTCTGCCCCCCACTAGATCCGGTACCGGATCGGGGGCTACCCCTTCATGCTGTCTTGGAGACAGCCGCTGGCTTTTTAGCCTGTTTCCCCTTGATCCAAGCCTGGTTAGGTCTCCAGACTGGCTTGGATTGGGCAAAATTTCCCTCCTGTTTGTACTAAGGGAAGCGGAAGCCGCGCAACTCCTGAAGTTTCAAAAGGAGCGAAAATTATTCTGTCTGGTCTTCAACTTATTGGACTTATCCTGGGGAAGGGCGTGACCCTTTCCCCCAGTAATATCCAAAATGATGTCCTTCTGACCAGGCCCGAATAGGGTCTTACCTTTGAAGGGTATGTTAAGAAGCTTAGACTTTGATGAAACATCTGCAGACCAGGATTTTAGCCATAGCGCCCTACGCGCCAGGATGGCAAAACCTGAATTCTTAGCCACAAGTTTAGTTAACTGAAACACGGCGTCTGAAATAAAGGAATTAGCTGACTTGAGAGCTTTAATCCTGTCTAAAATCTCATCCCACGGGGTCTCCACTTGTAGAGCCTCTTCCAGAGACTCGAACGAAAAGGCCGCTGCCGCAGTAACTGGCGCAATACATGCGAGAGGCTGGAGAAGAAAACCTTGATGTATGAAAATTTTCTTCAGGAGACCCTCCAATTTTTTATCCATAGGATCTTTGAAAGCACAACTGTCTTCTATCGGGATAGTTGTTCGCTTAGCTAAAGTAGAAATAGCTCCCTCCACCTTAGGGACTGTTTCCCACGAGTCCCGCATGGCGTCAGCTATGGGGAACATCTTTTTGAACACTGGGAGGGGGAGAGAACGGTATACCTGGTCTATCCCATTCCTTAGTTATAATTTCCGAAAACCTTTTAGGGACTGGGAAAACATCAGTGTAAACAGGCACTGCAAAGTATTTGTCCATTTTACACAATTTCTCTGGTACCACAATGGGGTCACAATCATCCAGAGTCGTTAAGACCTCCTTAAGCAATAAACAGAGTTGTTCAAGTTTAAATTTAAATGTTGTCATGTCAGAGTCGGGCTAAAGTACTGACTTGCCTGAATCTGAAATGTCACCCTCAGATATGAAATCCCTTACCCCAACTTCGGGGCATTGTGAAGGCATATCTGACATATCTACTTAAGCGTCAGAAAACTCTGTATTAGTTCTAGCCCAAGAGCTGTCTCGCTTTCCTTGTAACCATGGTAGTTTAGACAACACCTCTGTGAGAGTAGAATTCATAACTGCCGCCATGTCTTGTAAGGTAAAAGCATTAGACGCGCTAGATGCATTTGGCGTAATTTGTGCGGGTGTTACAGGTTCTGACCCATGGGGAGAGTTAGATGGTATAATCTCCATTCTTACAGTCTGAGAAACCTCTGGTGATATATTCTTTAAAGCCACATAACAAGGAGTTTCCTCTGTGTCAGACATGTTTAACAGATTAGTAATGAGACAAGCAAGCTTAGAAAACACTTTAATTAATGCAGAACAGCAATTACATAAAAACGGTACTGTGCCTTTAAGAGAAAAAAAGTAGCACTTAAACTGCAAAACAGTGGAAAAAAGTAGTAAACTCTTCGAAATTTTTACAGTGTGTATATGAGCCTAAGTCAATATTGCACCCACTTGCAAATGAACGATTAACCCCTTAGCAAGAAAAACGGATTTAAAAAACATCTACCACCAGCAAAAACCGATTAGCACCTTGCCACAGCTCTGCTGTGGCGCCTACCTGCCCTTAGAATCCGATCAGTAATGGCAAAAGACCCTCTTTGGATGTCCTAAGTACAGTAGGACTCCTCTAGGGAAGCTTGATGTCCTTGTAGAGAAAGTAACTGAGCAACAGAGGCGCGAAAGTAGGCCCCTCCCACCTTTTCACTCGCTTTCAGAGGGGCCTTAAAGAAACACAACCAAGTGTCTCTGAGAAGCCATGTGGATTAATAACCCCAAAAAAAGTATATTAACACTCTGAAAAAACGTCCTTCTTTCCAAACATAAACGTTTTTGTCATCTGTTCCACCAGAAACACTTAACATGAATAATACCCCATTTTGCAAGCTGATCCCAGTCGTTGTTAAATCACTGCATTTAGCTTACCACATTTTCAAAAGGGCTCTGTCAGCATTTTCTAGACTTGTCATCTCTCTAGAAAAACATTATACTGAACATACCTCAAGGCAGGCAATCTGCAGGCCGTTCCCCCAACCAAAGTTTTCCCATACTCTTCAGTTATGTGTGAGAACAGCAATGGACCTTAGTTACAAACCGCTAAGATCATCATCCTCCAGGCAGAATTCTTCTTCTAATTTCTGCCTGAGAGTAAACAGTACAAAGCCTTGATTGAAAATAAAAACTACACTAAGTCACCACATATTTCTTTATACTTCCTATCTTGTCGAGAGTTGCAAAGAGAATGACTGGAGGTGGGGGTTAGGGGAGGAGCCATATAGACAGATCTGCTGTGGGTGTCCTCTTTGCAACTTCCTGTTGGGAAGGAGAATATCCCACAAGTAATGGATGAACTCGTGGACTGGATACACCTTAAAAAGAGAAAATAATAACCCCATATTGGACTCATTGCAGGATTTCTTCACAGCAATGACCAATCTTTATGAGGATTCAAACACACAAATACATGCAGAGACTAAACTGCGCTCATTGAGACAGGGCAAAAGGACAGTAGAAGAATATACCACTGAATTCCAGATGTGGGCGCTAGATTCACAATGGAATGAGATAAGTTTTAAAAATCAGTTTCGACTGGGACTTTCAGAATCATTGAAAGATGAATTATCACGACTAGGAATTCCAAAGAGTCTTCCTTCACTTATCAAATTGAGTACTGCTCTCGACAGGAGGCTCAGAGAAAGGAGGGCAGAAAGGGCATCTTATGACACCATACCAAAGCGTTCATATACATATACATCAAGTCAAGAAAGAACACCCACAAATCCAACACCTATGGAGATAGGAGATATCAAGGGGCCTCTCACACCAGAGGAAAAAACAAGAAGACGACTAGAAAATGTATGCCTTTATTGTGCTCACAAGGAACACACAGTGTCTGTTTGTCCCCTACTACAAAAACAGAAGGGTAAGCCCACTAATACTAGTTATATATGTAGTATAACTAAAAACATTCAAATTACTTTACTTCTTTCTTTACAGTGGGATCAGAGGAACGTCCAGTCAAAAGCATTAATTGATTCAGGCGCATCCGGGAATTATATTGACTCCTCCTATGTTGTAAATAATAAAATACCAATTGTGTGCAAGCAAAACCCTGTTTTTGTTAAGTTAATGGTACCTTTATACAAAAGGTTCCCATAACCCATCACACCATACCATTACTTATTACCACTGAAAAAGGACATACTGAATATCTTACATTTGACATAATCCCCATAGCATTAAACACCATTATGCTGGGTTATTCATGGCTAGAGCGACACAACCCCACTATAGACTGGCCACGCACTGTACTAACACTAAACTCATCCTATTGCCTAAAAAACATAATTTATGCTTACCTGATAAATTTATTTCTCTTGTAGTGTATCCAGTCCACGGATTATCCATTACTTGTGGGATATTCTCCTTCCCAACAGGAAGTTGCAAGAGGATCACCCACAGCAGAGCTGCTATATAGCTCCTCCCCTCACTGCCATATCCAGTCATTCGACCGAAACAAGCCGAGAAAGGAGAAACCATAGGGTGCAGTGGTGACTGTAGTTTAATTAAAATTTAGACCTGCCTTAAAAGGACAGGGCGGGCCGTGGACTGGATACACTACAAGAGAAATAAATTTATCAGGTAAGCATAAATTATGTTTTCTCTTGTTAAGTGTATCCAGTCCACGGATCATCCATTACTTGTGGGATACCAATACCAAAGCTAAAGTACACGGATGATGGGAGGGACAAGGCAGGAACTTAAACGGAAGGAACCACTGCCTGTAGAACCTTTCTCCCAAAAACAGCCTCCGAAGAAGCAAAAGTATCAAATTTGTAAAATTTGGAAAAGTATGAAGCGAAGACAAAGTCGCAGCCTTGCAAATCTGTTCAACAGAAGCCTCATTTTTAAATGCCCAGGTGGAAGCCACAGCTCTAGTAGAATGAGCTGTAATCCTTTCAGGGGGCTGCTGTCCAGCAGTCTCATAGGCTAAACGGATTATACTCCGAAGCCAAAAAGAAAGAGAGGTTGCCGAGGCCTTTTGACCTCTCCTCTGTCCAGAATAAACAACAAACAGGTTAGATGTTTGACGAAAATCTTTAGTAGCTTGTAAGTAAAACTTCAAGGCACGAACTACGTCTAGATTATGCAAAAGACGTTCCTTCTTTGAAGAAGGATTAGGACATAATGATGGAACAACAATCTCTTGATTGATATTCTTGTTAGAAACCACCTTGGGTAAAAACCCAGGTTTTGTACGCAGAACTATTTTATCTGAATGAAAGATCAGATAAGGAGAATCACAATGTAAGGCAGATAACTCAGAGACTCTTCGAGCCGAGGAAATAGCCATCAGAAACAGAACTTTCCATGATAGAAGTTTGATATCAATAGAATGAAGGGATTCAAACGGAACCCCTTGATTAACTTTAAGAACCAAGTTTAAGCTCCATGGAGGAGCAACAGGTTTAAACACAGGCTTAATTCTAACTAAAGCCTGACAAAATGCCTGAACGTCTGGAACTTCTGCCAGACGCTTGTGTAAAAGAATAGACAGAGCAGAAATCTGTCCTTTTAAAGAACTAGCTGATAATCCTTTGTCCAAACCCTCTTGGAGGAAGGACAATATCCTAGGAATCCTAACCCTACTCCATGAGTAATTCTTGGATTCACACCAATGAAGATATTTACTCCATATCTTGTGGTAGATTTTCCTGGTGACAGGCTTTCGTGCCTGTATTAAGGTATCAATGACTGACTCAGAGAAGCCACGCTTTGATAGGATCAAGCGTTCAATCTCCATGCAGTCAGTCTCAGAGAAATTAGATTTGGATGATTAAAAGGACCTTGTATTAGAAGGTCTTGTCTCAGAGGCAGAGTCCATGGTGGAAAGGATGACATGTCCACTAGGTCTGCATACCAGGTCCTGCGTGGCCACGCAGGCGCTATAAGAATCACTGATGCTCTCTCCTGTCTGATTTTGGCAATCAGTCGAGGGAGCAGAGGAAACGGTGGAAACACATAAGCCAGGTTGAAGAACCAAGGAGCTGCTAGAGCATCTATCAGCGTCGCTTCTGGGTCCCTGGACTTGGATCCGTAACAAGGAAGCTTGGCGTTCTGGCAAGACGCCATGCGCTCCAGTTCTGGTTTGCCCCAACAATGGACCAATTGAGCAAACACCTCCGGATGGAGCTCCCACTCCCCCGGATGAAAAGTCTGACGACTTAGAAAATCCGCCTCCCAGTTCTCTACGCCCGGGATATGGATCGCTGATAGGTGGCAAGAGTGAGTCTCTGCCCAGCGAATTATCTTGGAGACTTCCGACATCGATAGGGAACTCCTGGTTCCCCCTTGATGGTTGATGTAAGCCACAGTCGTGATGTTGTCCGACTGAAATCTGATGAACCTCAGTGTTGCTAACTGAGACCAAGCTAGAAGAGCATTGCTCTTAACTCCAGAATATTTATTGGGAGGAGTTTCTCCTCCTGAGTCCATGAACCCTGAGCCAGACTGCACCCCAACCTAGAAGGCTGGCATCTGTTGTTACAATCGTCCAATCTGGTCTGCGAAAGGTCATACCCTTGGACAGGTGGACCCGAGATAACCACCAGAGAAGAGAATCTCTGGTTTCCTGATCCAGATTTAGTAGAGGGGACAAATCTGTGTAATCCCCATTCCACTGACTGAGCATGCATAATTGCAGCGGTCTGAGATGCAGGCGCGCAAATGGCACTATGTTTATCGCCGCTACCATTAAGTCGATTACCTCCATGCACTGAGCCACCACAGGGCATGGAGTGGAGTGAAGAACACGGCAAGCATTTAGACGTTTTGATAAACTGGACTCCGTCAGGTAAATTTTCATTTCTACAGAATCTATAAGAGTCCCTAGGAAGGAAACCCTTGTGAGAGGAGATAGAGAACTCTTTTCTTCGTTCACTTTCCACCCATGTGACCTCAAAAATGCCAGAACTATCTCTGTATGAGACTTGGCAATTTGAAAGCTTGACGCCTGTATCAGGATGTCGTCTAGATAAGGAGCCACCGCTATGCCTCGCGGTCTTAGAACCGCCAGAAGTGAGCCCAGAACCTTTGTAAAAATTCTTGGGGCTGTAGCCAACCCGAAGGGAAGAGCTACAAATTGGTAATGCCTGTCTAGAAAGGCAAACCTCAGGAACCGATGATGATTCTTGTGAATCGGAATGTGAAGGTAGGCATCCTTTAAGTCCACTGTGGTCATGTACTGACCCTCTTGGATCATGGGTAAGATGGTTCGAATAGTTTCCATCTTGAATGATGGAACTCTGAGGAATTTGTTTATGATCTTTAGATCCAAAATTGGTCTGAAGGTTCCCTATTTTTTTGGGAACCACAAACAGATTTGAATAAAAACCCTGTCCTTGTTCCGTCCGCGTAACTGGATGGATCACTCCCATTACTAGGAGGTCTTGCACGCAGCGTAGGAATGCCTCTTTCTTTATCTGGTTTGCAGATAATCTTGAAAGGTGAAATCTCCCTTGTAGAGGAGAAGCTTTGAAGTCCAGAAGATATCCCTGAGATATGATCTCCAACGCCCAGGGAACCTGAACATCTCTTGCCCACGCCTGGGCGAAGAGAGAAAGTCTGCCCCCTACTAGATCCGTTGCCGGATAGGGGGCCGTTCCTTCATGCTGTCTTGGAGGCAGCAGCAGGCTTTCTGGCCTGCTTGCCCTTGTTCCAGGACTGGTTAGATTTCCAGGCCTGCTTGGATTGAGCAAAAGTTCCCTCTTGTTTTGAAGCAGAGGAAGTTGATGCTGCACCTGCCTTGAAATTTCGAAAGGCACTAAAATTAGACTGTTTGGCCCTGTCCTGAGGAAGGGTATGACCCTTACCTCCAGTAATGTCAGCAATAATTTCTTTCAAACCAGGCACGAATAAGGTCCTTGAAAGGAATGTTGAGTAATTTAGACTTTGAAGTCACGTCAGCTGACCAGGATTTAAGCCATAGCGCCCTACGCGCCTGGATGGCGAATCCGGAATTCTTAGCCGTTAGTTTAGTCAAATGAACAATGGCATCAGAAACAAATGAGTTAGCTAGCTTAAGTGTTCTAAGCTTGTCAATGATTTCAGTCAATGGAGCTGTATCAATGGCCTCTTCCAGGGCCTCAAACCAGAATGCCGCCGCAGCAATGACAGGCGCAATGCATGCAAGGGGCTGTAAAATGAAACCTTGTTGAATAAACATTTTCTTAAGGTAACCCTCTAATTTTTTACCCATTGGATCTGAAAAAGCACAACTGTCCTCAACCGGGATAGTGGTACGCTTTGCTAAAATAGAAACTGCTCCCTCCACCTTAGGGACTGTCTGCCATAAGTCCCGTGTAGTGGCGTCTATGGGAAACATTTTTCTAAATATAGGGGGGGGGGGGAAACGGCACACCGGGTCTATCCCACTCCTTACTAATAATTTCTGTAAACCTTTTAGGTATTGGAAAAACATCAGTACACACTGGCACTGCATAGTATTTATCCAGTCTACACAATTTCTCTGGCACTGCAATTGTGTCACAGTCATTCAGAGCAGCTAACACCTCCCCAAGCAATACACGGAGGTTCTCAAGCTTAAATTTAAAATTAGAAATCTCTGAATCAGGTTTCTCCGAGTCAGAGATGTCACCCACAGACTGAAGCTCTCCATCCTCAGGTTCTGCATATTGTGACGCAGTATCAGACATGGCTCTTACAGCATCTACGCGCTCTGTATCTCGTCTAACCCCAGAGCTATCGCGCTTGCCTCTTAATTCAGGCAATCTGGCTAATACCGCTGACAGGGTATTATCCATGATCGCAGCCATGTCCTGCAAAGTAATCGCTATGGGCGTCCCTGATGTACTTGGCGCCATATTAGCGTGCGTCCCTTGAGCGGGAGGCAAAGGGTCCGACACGTGGGGAGAGTTAGTCGGCATAACTTCCCCCTCGACAGAACCCTCTGGTGACAATTCTTTTATAGATAAAGACTGATCTTTACTGTTTAAGGTGAAATCAATACATTTAGTACACATTCTCCTATGGGGCTCCACCATGGCTTTTAAACATAATGAACAAGTAGTTTCCTCTGTGTCAGACATGTTTGTACAGACTAGCAATGAGACTAGCAAGCTTGGAAAACACTTTAAACAAGTTAACAAGCAATATAAAAAACGTTACTGCGCCTTTAAGAAAAACTAATTTTGACAAAATTTGAAATAACAGTGAAAAAAGGCAGTTACACTAACGAAATTTTTACAGTGTATATAACAAGTTAGCAGAGCATTGCACCCACTGGCAAATGGATGATTAACCCCTTAATACCAAAAACGGAATAACAAATGAAAAAAACGTTTTTAAAACTAGTCACAACAACTGCCACAGGTCTACTGTGGTTGTTACCCTCCTCAAATACGACTTTTGAAGCCTTTTGAGCCCTTCAGAGATGTCCTGTATCATGCAGAGGGAAGCAGAGTGTCTCTGTCTGTAATTTTAGCTGCGCAGAAAAGCGCTAAAATAGGCCCCTCCCACTCATATTACAACAGTGGAAAGCCTCAGGAAACTGTTTCTAGGCAAAAATCAAGCCAGCCATGTGGAAAAAAACTAGGCCCCAATAAGTTTTATCACCAAGCATATATAAAAACGATTAAACATGCCAGCAAACGTTTTATATTGCACTTTTATAAGAGTATGTATCTCTGGTAATAAGCCTGATACCAGTCGCTATTAAATCACTGTATTTAGGCTTAACTTACATTAATCCGGTATCAGCAGCATTTTCTAGCAAATTCCATCCCTAGAAATATGTTAACTGCACATACCTTATTGCAGGATAACCTGCACGCCATTCCCCCTCTGAAGTTACCTCACTCCTCAGAATATGTGAAAACGGCAGTGGATCTTAGTTACTTCTGCTAAGATCATAGAAAACGCATGCAGATTCTTCTTCTAATGCTGCCTGAGATAAAATAGTACACTCCGGTACCATTTAAAAATAACAAACTTTTGATTGAAGTTAAAAAACTAACTATAATACACCACTCTCCTCTTACTACCTCCATCTTTGTTGAGAGTTGCAAGAGAATGACTGGGTATGGCAGTGAGGGGAGGAGCTATATAGCAGCTCTGCTGTGGGTGATCCTCTTGCAACTTCCTGTTGGGAAGGAGAATATCCCACAAGTAATGGATGATCCGTGGACTGGATACACTTAACAAGAGAAAACAGAATTTATGTTTACCTGATAAATTGCTTTCTCCAACGGTGTGTCCGGTCCACGGCGTCATCCTTACTTGTGGGATATTCTCTTCCCCAACAGGAAATGGCAAAGAGCCCAGCAAAGCTGGTCACATGATCCCTCCTAGGCTCCGCCTTCCCCAGTCATTCGACCGACGTAAAGGAGGAATATTTGCATAGGAGAAATCATATGATACCGTGGTGACTGTAGTTAGAGAAAATAAATCATCAGACCTGATTAAAAAACCAGGGCGGGCCGTGGACCGGACACACCGTTGGAGAAAGCAATTTATCAGGTAAACATAAATTCTGTTTTCTCCAACATAGGTGTGTCCGGTCCACGGCATCATCCTTACTTGTGGGAACCAATACCAAAGCTTTAGGACACGGATGATGGGAGGGAGCAAATCAGGTCACCTAGATGGAAGGCACCACGGCTTGCAAAACCTTTCTCCCAAAAATAGCCTCAGAAGAAGCAAAAGTATCAAATTTGTAAAATTTAGTAAAAGTGTGCAGTGACGACCAAGTCGCTGCCTTACATATCTGATCAACAGAAGCCTCGTTCTTGAAGGCCCATGTGGAAGCCACGGCCCTAGTGGAATGAGCTGTGATTCTTTCAGGAGGCTGTCGTCCGGCAGTCTCATAAGCCAATCTGATGATGCTTTTAAGCCAAAAAGAGAGAGAGGTAGAAGTTGCTTTTTGACCTCTCCTTTTACCAGAATAAACAACAAACAAGGAAGATGTTTGTCTGAAATCCTTTGTAGCCTCTAAATAGAATTTTAGAGCACGAACTACATCCAAATTGTGCAACAAACGTTCCTTCTTTGAAACTGGATTCGGACACAAAGAAGTCACGACTATCTCCTGGTTAATGTTTTTGTTAGAAACAACTTTCGGAAGAAAACCAGGTTTAGTACGCAAAACCACCTTATCTGCATGGAACACCAGATAAGGAGGAGAACACTGCAGAGCAGATAACTCTGAAACTCTTCTAGCAGAAGAAATTGCAACCAAAAACAAAACTTTCCAAGATAATAACTTGATATCAACGGAATGTAGGGGTTCAAACGGAACCCCCTGAAGAACTGAAAGAACTAAATTAAGACTCCAAGGAGGAGTCAAAGGTTTGTAAACAGGCTTGATTCTAACCAGAGCCTGAACAAAAGCTTGAACATCTGGCACAGCCGCCAGCTTTTTGTGAAGTAAAACAGATAAAGCAGAAATCTGTCCCTTCAAAGAACTTGCAGATAATCCTTTCTCCAAACCTTCTTGAAGAAAGGATAGAATCTTAGGAATTTTTATCTTGTTCCATGGGAATCCTTTAGATTCACACCAACAGATATATTTTTTCCATATTTTATGGTAGATTTTTCTAGTTACAGGCTTTCTGGCCTGAACAAGAGTATCAATGACAGAATCTGAGAACCCTCGCTTTGATAAAATCAAGCGTTCAATCTCCAAGCAGTCAGTTGGAGTGAGGCCAGATTCGGATGTTCGAACGGACCTTGAACAAGAAGGTCCTGTCTCAAAGGTAGCTTCCATGGTGGAGCCGATGACATATTCACCAGATCTGCATACCAAGTCCTGCGTGGCCACGCAGGAGCTATCAAGATCACCGATACCCTCTCCTGTTTGATCCTGGCTACCAGCCTGGGAATGAGAGGAAACGGTGGGAACACATAAGCTAGGTTGAAGCTCCAAGGTGCTACTAGTGCATCCACTAGAGTCGCCTTGGGATCCCTGGATCTGGACCCGTAGCAAGGAACCTTGAAGTTCTGACGAGACGCCATCAGATCCATGTCTGGAATGCCCCACAATTGAATTATTTGGGCAAAGATTTCCGGATGGAGTTCCCACTCCCACGGATGAAATGTCTGACGACTCAGAAAATCCGCTTCCCAATTTTCCACTCCTGGGATGTGGATTGCAGACAAGTGGCAGGAGTGAGTCTCCGCCCATTGAATTATTTTGGTCACTTCTTCCATCGCCAGGGAACTCCTTGTTCCCCCCTGATGGTTGATATACGCAACAGTCGTCATGTTGTCTGATTGAAACCGTATGAATTTGGCCTTTGCTAGCTGAGGCCAAGCCTTGAGAGCATTGAATATCGCTCTCAGTTCCAGAATATTTATCGGGAGAAGAGATTCTTCCCGAGACCAAAGACCCTGAGCTTTCAGGGGTTCCCAGACCGCGCCCCAGCCCACCAGACTGGCGTCGGTCGTGACAATGACCCACTCTGGTCTGCGGAAGCTCATCCCTTGTGACAGGTTGTCCAGGGTCAGCCACCAACGGAGTGAATCTCTGGTCCTCTGATCTACTTGTATCGTCGGAGACAAGTCTGTATAATCCCCATTCCACTGACTGAGCATGCACAGTTGTAATGGTCTTAGATGAATTCGCGCAAAAGGAACTATGTCCATTGCCGCGACCATCAAACCTATTACTTCCATGCACTGCGCTATGGAAGGAAGAAGAACAGAATGAAGTACTTAACAAGCGCTTAGAAGTTTTGATTTTCTGGCCTCTGTCAGAAAAATCCTCATTTCTAAGGAGTCTATTATTGTTCCCAAGAAGGGAACTCTTGTTGACGGAGATAGAGAACTTTTTTCTACGTTCACTTTCCACCCGTGAGATCTGAGAAAGGCCAGGACAATGTCCGTATGAGCCTTTGCTTGAGGTAGAGACGACGCTTGAATCAGTATGTCGTCCAAGTAAGGTACTACTGCAATGCCCCTTGGTCTTAGCACCGCTAGAAGGGACCCTAGTACCTTTGTGAAAATTGTTGGAGCAGTGGCTAATCCGAATGGAAGTGCCACAAACTGGTAATGCTTGTCCAGAAAGGCGAACCTTAGGAACCGATGATGTTCCTTGTGGATAGGAATATGTAGATACGCATCCTTTAAATCCACCGTGGTCATGAATTGACCTTCCTGGATGGTAGGAAGAATTGTCCGAATGGTTTCCATTTTGAACGATGGAACCTTGAGAAATTTGTTTAGGATCTTGAGATCTAAGATTGGTCTGAATGTTCCCTCTTTTTTGGGAACTATGAACAGATTGGAGTAGAATCCCATCCCTTGTTCTCCTAATGGAACAGGATGAATCACTCCCATTTTTAACAGGTCTTCTACACAATGTAAGAATGCCTGTCTTTTTATGTGGTCTGAAGACAATTGAGACCTGTGGAACCTCCCCCTTGGGGGTAGCTCCTTGAATTCCAGAAGATAACCTTGGGAGACTATTTCTAGCGCCCAAGGATCCAGAACATCTCTTGCCCAAGCCTGAGCGAAGAGAGAAAGTCTGCCCCCCACCAGATCCGGTCCCGGATCGGGGGCCAACATCTCATGCTGTCTTGGTAGCAGTGGCAGGTTTCTTGGCCTGCTTACCTTTGTTCCAGCCTTGCATTGGCCTCCAGGCTGGCTTGGTTTGAGAAGTATTACCCTCTTGCTTAGAGGATGTAGAACTTGGGGCTGGTCCGTTTCTGCGAAAGGGACGAAAATTTGGTTTATTTTTAGCCTTGAAAGACCTATCCTGAGGAAGGGCGTGGCCCTTACCCCCAGTGATATCTGAAATAATCTCTTTCAAGTCAGGGCCAAACAGCGTTTTCCCCTTGAAAGGTATGTTAAGCAATTTGTTCTTGGAAGACGCATCCGCTGACCAAGATTTTAGCCAAAGCGCTCTGCGCGCCACAATAGCAAACCCCGAATTTTTCGCCGCTAATCTAGCCAATTGCAAAGTGGCGTCTAAAGTAAAAGAATTAGCCAATTTAAGAGCATGAATTCTGTCCATAATCTCCTCATAAGAAGAATCTTTATTGAGCGACTTTTCTAGTTCATCGAACCAGAAACACGCTGCTGTAGTGACAGGAACAATGCATGAAATTGGTTGTAGAAGGTAACCTTGCTGAACAAACATCTTTTTAAGCAAACCCTCTAATTTTTTATCCATAGGATCTTTGAAAGCACAACTATCTTCTATAGGGATAGTAGTGCGTTTGTTTAGAGTAGAAACCGCCCCCTCGACCTTGGGGACTGTCTGCCATAAGTCCTTTCTGGGGTCGACCATAGGAAACAATTTCTTAAATATAGGGGGAGGGACAAAAGGTATGCCGGGCCTTTCCCATTCTTTGTTTACAATGTCCGCCACCCGCTTGGGTATAGGAAAAGCTTCGGGGGGCCCCGGGACCTCTAGGAACTTGTCCATCTTACATAATTTCTCTGGAATGACCAAATTGTCACAATCATCTAGAGTAGATAACACCTCCTTAAGCAGAGCGCGGAGATGTTCCAATTTAAATTTGAATGTAATCACATCAGGTTCAGCTTGTTGAGAAATTTTCCCTGAATCTGAAATTTCTCCCTCAGACAAAACCTCCCTGGCCCCCTCAGACTGGTGTAGGGGCATTTCAGAACCATTATCATCAGCGTCCTCATGCTCTTCGGTATTTTCTAAAACAGAGCAGTCGCGCTTTCGCTGATAAGTGGGCATTTTGGCTAAAATGTTTTTGATAGAATTATCCATTACAGCCGTTAATTGTTGCATAGTAAGGAGTAATGGCGCACTAGATGTACTAGGGGCCTCCTGTGTGGGCAAGACTGGCGTAGACGAAGGAGGGGATGATGCAGTACCATGCTTACTCCCCTCACTTGAGGAATCATCTTGGGCATCATTTTCTCTAAATTTTGTGTCACATACATCACATCTATTTAAATGAGAAGGAACCTTGGCTTCCTCACATACAGAACATAGTCTATCTGATAGTTCAGACATGTTAAACAGGCAAAAACTTGATAACAAAGTACAAAAAACGTTTTAAAATAAAACCGTTACTGTCACTTTAAATTTTAAACTGAACACACTTTATTACTGAAAATGTGAAAAAGTATGAAGGAATTGTTCAAAATTCACCAAAATTTCACCACAGTGTCTTAAAGCCTTAAAAGTATTGCACACCAAATTTGAAAGCTTTAACTCTTAAAATAACGGAACCAGAGCCGTTTTTATATTTAACCCCTATACAGTCCCTGGTATCTGCTTTGCTGAGACCCAACCAAGCCCAGAGGGGAATACGATACCAAATGACGCCTTCAGTAAGCTTTTTCTATGTATCTGAGCTCCTCACACATGCATCTGCATGCCTTGCTTCCCAAAAACAACTGCGCAATAGAGGCGCGAAAATGAGGCTCTGCCTATGATTAGAGAAGGCCCCCAGTGAAAAAGGTGTCCAATACAGTGCCTGCCGGTTATTTAACATAATTCCCAAGAATAAAATAACTCCTCAAAGCTATAAACTATTAAAAATGTTTATAAATCAATAGTTTTAGCCCAGAAAAATGTCTACCAGTCTTTAAGCCCTTGTGAAGCCCTTTATTCTTATTTAATAAAAATGGCTTACCGGATCCCATAGGGAAAATGACAGCTTCCAGCATTACCAAGTCTTGTTAGAAATGTGTCATACCTCAAGCAGCAAAAGTCTGCTCACTGTTTCCCCCAACTGAAGTTAATTCCTCTCAACAGTCCTGTGTGGAAACAGCCATCGATTTTAGTAACGGTTGCTAAAATCATTTTCCTCTTACAAACAGAAATCTTCATCTCTTTTCTGTTTCAGAGTAAATAGTACATACCAGCACTATTTTAAAATAACAAACTCTTGATTGAAGAATAAAAACTACATTTAAACACCAAAAAACTCTAAGCCATCTCCGTGGAGATGTTGCCTGTACAACGGCAAAGAGAATGACTGGGGAAGGCGGAGCCTAGGAGGGATCATGTGACCAGCTTTGCTGGGCTCTTTGCCATTTCCTGTTGGGGAAGAGAATATCCCACAAGTAAGGATGACGCCGTGGACCGGACACACCTATGTTGGAGAAAGACTTGTTATCCTTATAGCACCATAGCAACACTTGAGATGGGGGTACCTAGGCCTTATCAGGATTTGGCAGAGGTATTTGATATGATGTCTTCCTCCCCACAGAGAATTTGACTGTCCTATAGATATAATACCTGGATCACAAATTCATCATGGTAAGATTTACCCACTCTCTCAAAATGAACTTACTTATTTGAGGTCTTATTTAGATGACAACTTAAGAAAAGGCTTTATCTCACATTCAACATCACCTGCTGCAGCAGGTATGTTCCTTGTTAAAAATAAGGATGGCACTCTACGGCCGATAATAGATTACAGAGCTCTGAATACTATAACTATAAAGAATAGATATCCATTACCCCTAATACCAGAGTTGCTTGAACATCTCATTTGCGCCACTATATATACAAAATTAGATCTGAAGGGGGCTTACAATTTGATTCGGATAAAACAAGGAGATGAATGGAAAACAGCTTTCAGGACTAGATACAGACTTTTCCAATATAATGTTATGCCATTTGGTTTGAGCAATGCTCCCGCAACATTTCAGCATTTCATCAATGAAATATTCCGTGACCTTATGGACACGTGTCATCATATATCTGGATGATATTTTAATCTATTCCAAGACCCCACAGCAACACGAAAAACATGTACGCTGGGTTCTAACTAGAATAAAAGAGCATAAACTGTATGCTAAACTAGAAAAATGTTGTTTTCACGTGAATCAGATCAAATTTCTTGGTTACATCATAACCCCAAATTAGGATCCAAATGGATCCAGATAAAATCACTTCGATATTGGATTGGCCAATTCCAACATCTGTAAAAACCCTACAAAGATTTATAGGGTTCTCAAATTACTACAGAAAATGTATTAAGAATTGTTCCACTATAGTAAAACCGTTAACTTGACTCACCAGTAAAAAACAAAAGTTCAAGTGGACTGACCAGACACAAAACGCTTTTAACACCTTAAAACAACATTTTACTGCCGCACCAGTATTGATCATGCCAGACTTCAACCTGCAGTTCGTTTTGGAGGTAGACGCTTCTAACTCTGGAATAGGAGCAGTCTTATCACAATATATTAAAGATAAGACAGAAACACATCCTGTAGCATACTACTCTAGAATGCTCACAACAGCTGAAAACAATTATAGAAGCAGTGACAAAGAACTGTTAGCGATAAAATGTTCACTAGAACACTGGAGACACCTCCTGGAAGGTACCAGAGAGCCATTTATGATATTCACAGATCATAAAAATCTTGAATATCTTAAAAGAAGCAAGACATAACAGCACGTCAGGTGCGGGGGTCCCTCTTTTTAGATTGTTTCAACTTCCTTATCACATATAGACCTGGTTATCAGAATACTAAGGCTGATGCTCTATCAAGACTACATGAAACTTCATACCAAGAATCCTTGGAATCCATAATACCCCCAGAAAAGATTGTAGGTATGCTTACATCCATAGAGGAGGATGTATTGAAAGCCTTAAAAGATGAACACACTCATCCAAATATTTGTAGGGAAGATCCTACCACTGGTCTTTTGTATCATAAAGATCAGTTATATATACCAGAGGTTCTTAGAAAACTTATCCTCACTCACACCCATGATGGTACTATGTCACGACATGTCGGCATACAAAAAAACAATAGAATTAACAAGAAGGAATTTCTGGTTGCCCCATATGGAACAAACAATATACGATTATGTAACTGCCTGTGACACATGCGCTGGGAAAAAATTAGATCATAAGAAACCCATAAGTCTTTTAACCCCCCTGCCTATTCCTGATAAGCCATTGTCCACTATTTCTATGGACTTTATAGTGGAGTTACCAAACTCACAACATTACAACACAATACTCGTGGTTGTTGACCACTTAAAATTAGCTCACTTCATACCCTTAAAAGGTCTTCCGACTGCTTTGACAACAGCTAAGGTATTTTTGAATTACATTGTACGGTTACATGGACTTCCCACTAACATAATCACTGACCGTGGTACTCAATTTACCTCTGCTTTTTGGAGGTCATTGTGTAAATTACTAAAGGTAGATTCTAGGTACTCCACAGCTTTTAACCCTCAAACTATGGGATTAACGGAAAGACTAAATCAAACCCTAGAACAATATTTACAGTGCTTTATAACTCATCTTCAAGATGATTGGATAGATTATCTTCCTATGGCAGAGTTCTCATACAACAACTCCGTTTCAACATCATCTAGAATGACACCTTTTTATGCCACATATGGATATCATCCAAATACCATACCCTTATCAAAAACAGTGGTAAATTCTCCCAGGGCAAAAGACTTCTCAGCTAAACTACAAGAAAGACTAGATATAGTCAAAACTCACCTTTTAGAAGCAAAAGAACACCAAAAACATTATTATGATCTTCGACACAGACCTAGCCCTCAATATAAAATTGGAGATCAGGTTCTTTTATCAATAAAACACCTTAAATTACACGTACCCTCTAAAAAAACTGGCGAATCAATTCATAGGACCTTTCGTGATAGAAAAAATCATCAACTCTAACGCTGTGAGACTGAATTTACCAAAAGACTACAAATTCCATCCCACATTTCATGTGTCATTAATAAAACCATATAGATCTGTACTTATCGATGACCAGGTAGAATTTGAAGTAGAATCTATTTTAGACTCAAGGATGCATAGAAATAAACTTGAATATTTGATTAAATGGAAAGGATACGGTCCTGAGGAAAACTCCTGGCAACTGCAAACTACATGCTCCCCGATTGGTACGCTCCTTTCATCTGAGATATCCCCAAAAACCCCATCTCTGGTTCTCGGAGGTGGTTCCTTGAGGAGGGGAGTATGTGATATATCTTTAAGGTATATCCCCGCCCAGGTTATGATCCTCCCTATTTAAGGGAACTAGTTGCAGTTAATCCTTGCCTGAAAATTGTGTTACTAATTAATTGACGCTTCTACAGCAACTTGCTATTTTTGGTCTTCAGGTCGATAATTGTATTTAGAAGGATCCTAAGTTTGCATGCTTTTTATCCTTCTTTCAATTACAAACATTAATCTAATCATATTGCTGCTTACTTTCTCGTTACCTTCATTCCTAAGTGTATCTCTGTTGCATCGCGGATCCGCCGGATCTACTTTCTCAGCGTTCCGGAAGTCACACTCACACGGCAGCTCGGAGCTCACAGACCAGACAACTTTTTACACGGAGGATTTTCATAACAACCACTCTTCATCTATTACAGCATCTGGGTAAAGTACTCTTGCTTAAGATAAACTACCTTTTTCGTTGTTATATTTTGAAACGTCGCTTCCCTGTGTGTATAACCTTATATTGAAGATACTACCAGCTTATAACCTGCTATAAGGTATTTGTTTGTATGAATGCACCCTGAAAATATTTTAGTGTGAGCGTGTGAAGACAGATCTATTCATCTAACTGGAACTTATGTCAAAAGTTATCTATTATCAAACTACTGCAAGGATTATCAGAAACTGTGCACTATAAACCTTCAACCTCTACTTTAGTTCCTTATTCTGGACATTGTGACATGAATATTGTTCGTTATAAGTGATCTCTGCTAATTATCAGAAACTGTCTCACATTTGTCTTATCAGGTAACACTAACATTGCTGCCTGGTTTGTACATTCATAGAGCAACATTCACCTAATTTAGTGTATAGCTGGATATTGGAGAAAAGTCTTTAAATGGGTCATCACAGCTATAGGGTACATTTTATTAAACATAGGGGAAGGGGAGAACAGGATATCCGGTCTTTCCCATTCCCTAGCAATAATTTCCTAAATCCTTTTAGGAACCGGAAAAACGTCAGAATAAAAAGGGACCTCTAAGTATCTGTCAATCTTACTCAATTTCTCTGGAGGGACCACAATAGTGTCACAGTAGTCCAGAGTCATCAAAACCTCCTGTAGTAACAGTCGGAGGTGTTCAAGCTTAGACCTGAAAGACATCACTTCCGAATCTGTCTGGGGTAATGCACTTCCTGAATCAGACAGTTCCCCCTCAGACAAAGCCTCCATACACCCTAATTCAGAGCCATGAGAGGGTACATCGGAGATCGCCATCAAAGCATCAGAAGTCGCAGGGACCACCTGGGCCTCTTTCCTACTGCGTTTACCTTGCAAAGCTGGTAACTTAGATAAAACTTCTGAAAGAGTGGATGACATAACTGCAGCCATATCCTGCAGAGTGAATGAGGCAAACGCAGTTGAAGAACACTGCGTCGCTTGAGCAGGCGTTAAAGGCTGTGACGCTTGGGGAGAAAGTTGCGGCATACCCTGAATTTCATCAGTCTGAGAACATTCCTTAGATACATCTTTATTAAAGAAAATTTGTTCCTTACACTGTAAACCTCTTTCAATACATGAGGGACAAAGCGTAACAGGGGGTTCCATAATGGCATCTAAACACATAGGACATGTACTTTGTTCAATGTCATCCATGATAACATAAGCAAAGGCAAGCTTGGTCAAAATACTGATAATATATTGAAAAATATATTGGTGTACTGTGTCTTTAAGAAAAAAACAACCTTCTAATCAAAGCACGATATATAAATATGCAGAGATAAAGCTGTATATATTTATATCCCACACTCCCTGCACGTGAGCCTTATAAATATCACACTGGAATTCCAGCAAAAATGAAGCAGTAACCCTGCCGCAGCTCCGCTGCGGCTTCTACCTGCCTCCACGTGAGCAATCTTAATTCCTCTACAACGGCGCCCCTAAGATCACTTGTAAGATACTACAACAAGCAGGCTTAGGAGCCGTGAGGTGATGCTGACAACCGAAACTCAGTCGAGTAAGAAACTGCGCGGCTAAGTGCGCAACACTAAGCTCCGCCCCTCGTGGGCGGAAACATACCACACAAACCGTGGGAAAAATAAGTACAGTACCGCCATGTACCGGAGTCTAGTAAAACACTTTCTAACTCCAGCACTACCCCCAGCGTCAGCCACCTCTATAATATAATAAAGATAATAGAGCCAAGCCCGTTACAATACAGGTACATACCCACATAATGTCCCAGCGCTTCTAGGCTAAATTCTAAATGACAGAGTGTCTGGATATTAAGCAGTATGTCGGTTCTCATTCATCTCAAGCTAATGAAAACCTACATACTGTCCAAGGGAAGCCCTTAGGCCCATAGCCCCCAATATCAAAGGCAGAGTACAGTCGGTTCTGAGATATGCTGCAGAGCCCCAGAATAAAAGACTGCACTTACCTCCATGCTGAGGAACAGCATGATATTCTCACAGTGTCAAGAGGTCCACTGCTCCTCCTGAGGTCCTGTGAAGGCAGAAGGGTCTTAGTTAACATTCTCTAAGACCATACACAGAAGAGCAGCACAAGTATGGGAGGTGCAGTGAAGCTAAAACTCCACCAGTTCCCACAGCCTGAAAGGCACTCACTCCAGAGGCTGCCCTATAGTAAAATAGTACACTTTGGCACCATTTAAAAACAAAAAACTCTTGATTGAAGAATCCAAACTAACACCTCACTTTACCTCTTCCTATCACTAACGCAGGCAAAGAGAATGACTGGGAAGGGAGGAGCTATTTATGCAGCTCTGCGGTGGAGCTCTTTGCCTCCTACTACTGACCAGGATGCGATATCCCACAAGTAAGGATGAAATCCGTGGATTCATCGTACCTTGTAAAAGAAAAGCGTACGTTTTCCATCCAAAACCTAAAGTCTGTTTCCTCCACAGCCAGAGGTTTAGAGGCCGCAGATTCCGACCCAGAGAGAGAGAGTCCTAAGTATCCTCTGCATCGGCGGATAATCTATTCTCAGATATAGGGCTGCAACTAACGATTATTTTCATAATCGATTAATCCGCCGACTAATCGGATAAAAAAAGAATCAATAATTGTTTCCTATATTTTAAATAGAATCCACATACTTAGTGTTACAAATATAAACTTCAGACTAAACCTTTACATTAACACAACTGTTTGTCCAATTTTTAAGCAGCAGAGCACAGTTTTATAATTAAACAAAACCAAAAACTGTTTGAAAAGAGGTAGAACTTCTACTTTGGCAAGGGGCCTCTCAATAAAGTAACCCTTGACTTCATTCTAACTTAAAAATATCTTGAATATCTACATGTAATGGTAAATAACCAGCTTTTATAAGGTTAGGGGAAAATATCTAGTCCGCTCTAAAAATAAAAGATATATACTTATAAAGGTTGAATCTGGTACATATTATCAGAATTGATGAAAAATATAAAAAAAAAAACAATAAAAAAACAAATCAAAAGCACTAAGGACTATATATCAATAACAGGACAAAGCCTTACACATTTATTTATACAGTACATATAATCAGCAATAGCAAGCGATCCGCTAATAATTGTGCACATCAATTTAAATAACTCCCATCAATCTAGGGGCTAGGTGTAAATAACAAGCTCAGCACTATATCACGCAAAGCATAGGTCCAAATCACCTAATTTAATATAAACAATCCAAATGATGACTATTATATCTGGGTTGCACATAAGCCAGGGGTAGTTGTAAACTTATACTGTCCTGAAAAAGTGAAAAGTAGACGTCCGTAGACGTTCTTTAGGCTAAGGACATAACCATAAAACACAATACCATGTGCAGGAGCTCAGTGTTATGAAGCAACTGATGTTGTGCACAGACCAACTAATTGCAAACTAACTAATCGATTATGAGATTCGTTTACAACTATTTTCATAATCGATTATTATCGATTATGACGATTAGTTGTTGCAGCTCTACTCAGATACATCCAACGCAGTAGATGACCCCTGGGGAGGACTGCAATGTTTAACCTTTCGCTTGCACTTGGCCTGGCAAGGTAAAGCACTAATGACCACAGAAACCGGCGTTCGCAACTGTTTGGCAAAATCAGACGGCAACGAGGCCCCTCCCGCAGGAGGATTAGACATGCACTGGGGAGCTGCATGTGTAAACAGAGATAAATGTAAGGAAAGCAGCTCACGGGACGGGGATCCCTCAGAGGTTGACGGCTCAGTGGTACTAAACATTTTATTTCTTTTAGATATCACTATTTTGTTGAAGCATGTGGAACACAGTTGAGCATGCGGGTATACCAAAACCTCCTTACAATAAACACAGGCAATAGACTTAGGTAAAGAGGGAGTCCCCTCTAACATATTAGAGTCCTCCATAGCTTGTGCTTTAATAAGAATTATAGAAAAGTTATTAAATGGCACCTTTATACTCCAATGGCCGGGGGAACTCACCACCTCCTATGACCCAGGCCCACAGAAAAAACTCGGTCAGGAAAGGAAGAGAAAGAGGCCACACCCAGTCACATGGAGTATGACTGTTCCACAATGCCAGAGCCTCATCTCACACATATTGCAGCAAACACAATAAAGCAGTTATGTATACATCCCCCCTGTTCAATAATCACCTTCCGGAGATATTAACCCATGATTCTATAAAGATAAAGGAGCCACACTGTGGCCCTGTCTTCTTGCATTATCATTACAGATATAAAATGAAACGATCTTATCAGAATCAACGCCGTGGAACAGGAACACAGCCCCTCAAGTTTGACAGTGCGTAGCATCGCTCCTGACATGGACTTGAGTGAAGAAAGCAGGCAGTGAAATTCTTCAACACTGATTGTTTGAGGAGCTGTTAATACGAGTGTGGATGGTTTCGCAGAAGGACTCTCCCTGCATCTCCAGACCCTAACATTCATCAATGCTCTCACTGAGAGGCTGACAAGACTAATTAAAACTCTAGTCCCATTCCAAAGGGTACTTCCCTCCATAAACAGACTACTCCGAAAAAAAATTATTTTGTGATTCAGATAGAGCATGCAATTTTAAGCAATTTTCTAATTTGCTCCTATTATCAATTGTTCTTCGTTCTCTTTCTATCTTTATTTGAAAAAGAAAGTCCAGAACCCTGGACAGCACTTGTTTATTGGTGATGAATGTATCGACCAATCAGCAAGAACAACCCAGGTTGTTCACCAAAAAACTAAACTTACATTCTTGCTTTTAAAATAAAGATACCAAGAGAATGAAGAACATTTGCTAATAGGAGTAAATTAGAAAGTTGCTTAAAATTGCATGCTCTATCTGAATCACAAAAGAAAAAATTTGGGTTCAGTGACCCTTTAAGTATCACTTCCCTTCCCACAATCCACAGTCATTCGACCGAAAGGTAATGGTGAAAAAAAGGGCGGGACCATGGACTCGCCATATCCGGAAATAAATTTATTAGGTAAGCATAAATTTTGTTTTCTTTCCTAAGATATGGTGAGTCCACGGAATTATCAATTACTGTTGGGAATCAATACCCAAGCCAGAGGACATAGATGATTAGGGAGGGACAAGACAGGGAACCGAAACAGAAGGCACTACCGCTTGACGAACCTTTCTCCCAAAAGAAGCCTCAGTTGAGACAAAAGTATCAAATTTGGAAAAAGTAAGCAGAGAAGACCACGTTGCAGCCTTGCAAATTTGCTCTACAGAAGCTTCATTTTGAAAACCAAAGAAGAGGAAACCGCTCTAGTGGAAGAGCCATAATCCTCTCAGGAGGCTGCTGACCAGAAGTCTCACAAGCTAAACGAATTAAACTTCTCAATCAGGGGGAAAGAGAAGTAACAGAAGCTTTCTGACTCTCACGTTTCCCAGAGAAACAAACAAACAGGGCAAAAGACTGGCGAAAATCCCTAGACGCCTGTAAATAAAATCTTAAAGCATGCACAACATCCAAGTTGTGCAACAAAGGTCCCTTAAGATAATAAGGACTAGGGCATAGAGAAGGAACAACAATTTCCAGATTAATATTTCTGTCCGAAATCACTTTTAGAAAAGAAACCTAACTTAGTACGAAGAACCACCTTATCGGCATGAAAGATAAGATAAGGCGAATCAAACTGCAAGCTGAGAGTTCCGACACTCTCCGAGCAGGAGAGATAGCAATAAGAAACAAAACCTTTCAAGATAACAACTTAATATCTATGGAAAGCAATGGCTCAAACGGAGCCTGCTGCAAAAACTTTAGTTATTTTCTCTATATTTTGTGCTTAGTGGAGGATTTTAAACTCACTTCTCGCCTCCCCATAATTTTAAATGTTGTATTTTGCCCAGAAAACTTCACCCAGCAGTGATTCAAACCTACTCCCAGCTTATGAGTGGCAAACACCACAAAACAGGCTGCCCTGGGATGGTTCTGAATCACTATACTAACCCTAGCTAAGCTTATAAGCCGTTAGGGTTGCCAGGTGTCCGTTAATAGACCGGACTGTCTGGTATTTCAGGCTATTGCCCAGTAATTTTATTTTTAAAAAAACAGACATAGCCTTGGGTAGTTTTATTTACAATTTTTTTACTATGAGCTGCTTTACCCAAGCCCAGCCCCGCCCCGCCCCCTTTAGGCTAGCCCGCCGTGTGTCAACTAAGGCTCTGCTTAGCTGATCGGATCACCATCTTTCTGATCCTGACAGTCAGTTACTCAGTGTGCGGAACCAGAGTTGCGGTCAAACCCTCTGCGCTGCCTGCCACACGTACCCACCCATCTGCCATCTGTCTGTAAGTGTAACTCTTGAGTGATGTCGTCATGTGATCACGGGGGTGACGTGAGCGTGACGTCAGTGGTCAGTACAAAAGAATAGAAGACCGGCTCTCAGTCTGTATGCTGCAGTGGGACTGAGTACTGTACTGAGCTTTTCTCATAGCCAGCAAGTAAGAAATTAAATAGTGTGTGCCCACTGCCCAGCCAGGGGAAATTGGGAATAGACTGTGTGACTGACTGTTATTGATAAAAATCACTAGGGAGCACTCACAACAAGCTAAAGAGTAAACTAAAGACAAACCCACCCACAAAAACAAATGTTTCAGTATAATTGATAGTATGTATAAATAAATAGTTTATATAAGGAGTTTATATAAAGAGTATTTGATGCCTAAAAAACAGTATTTTTAAAGAATATTTGATGCCAGAAAAACGATAGAAGGTGCCGGTTACAAACACATATTATATACCAGAATGAGTAATAATATAAAAAGTTTAATTACACTTAAACAGTTGTACAATATAGGTCGACCTATTAAAAATAAACATACATATTTAATAAAACGCAATAAACAGATGATAAGATTCTATATTAGAAGTGATAAAATACACCCATTTGAGCCAGATGTTCGTGTAGCAGTTGGAATCCAAGGCAATAATATCCTTCGACTTGTCACTATATGGGCCCACAAACAGGTCTGTGCAAAATTGTATATAGGTATAGGAAAGCCGTCCCAGATTGGAAAAAACGTAGCCAATGGCACTGTGCTCCTGCGGACAAAGGATCCTCTTAGTGTGTCAAATGTAAATGACAAAAAAAGTATATCCGTACTCACATATTAGATATCAGGAACCGGCCTCCAGTCTGTAAAACACCGATTCGTGCCATGGACCACCCACAGAGGGTATTATTCAGTCTCTGGAACAAAAGTGCTTACAGATAAAAACAATATATATAATCTAGGCTAGAAACCCGGTGATTTAATGCAGTTTTCTTTTACAGGATTAGCTTTGCCTTAAAACAAGATTTAAGCTCCCAAGACCTGCTTTCGCGGCCAATACTGCAGGGTTATTTCGCCAGATAGTTTAGCAAATGCTCCAAAATATAGGAGCCAGTTTAAATGAGCAACGCGTTTCAAAACTGTAGTTTTTTTTTCAAGCTTGAAGAGAGCTTGAAAAAGAAACTACAGTTTTGAAACGCGTTGCTTTTTAAATAATTGTTATGCTATTATATCACCACTAATAGCCATCAAAAACAGAACTTTCCAAGATAAAAGTTTAATATCAATGGAATGAAGGAGTTCAAACGGAACTCCTTGAAGAACTTTAAGAACCAAGTTTAAGCTCCACGGGGGAGCAACAATTTTAAACACAGGCTTAATTCTAACCAAAGCCTGACAAAATGCCTGGACGTCTGGAACCTCTGCCAGACGCTTGTGCAAAAGAATAGACAGAGCAAAAATCTGTCCTTTAAAGAACTAGCTGATAATCCTTTGTCCAAACCCTCTTGGAGAAAGGACAATATCCTAGGAATCCTAACCTTACTCCATGAGTAATTCTTGGATTCACCACCAATAAAGATATTTACGCCATATCTTATGGTAGATTTTCCTGGTGACAGGCTTTCGTGCCTGTATTAAGGTATCAATGACTGACTCGGAGAAGCCACGCCTTGATAGAATCAAGCGTTCAATCTCCATGCAGTCAGTCTCAGAGAAATTAGATTTGGATGATTGAAAGGACCTTGTATTAGAAGGTCCTGCCTCAGAGGCAGAGTCCATGGTGGAAAGGATGACATGTCCACTAGGTCTGCATACCAGGTCCTGCGTGGCCACGCAGGCGTTATCAGAATCACCGATGCTCTCTCCTGCTTGATTTTGGCAATCAGTCGAGGGAGCAGAGGAAACTGTGGAAACACATAAGCCAGGTTGAAGAACCAAGGAGCTGCTAGAGCATCTATCAGCGTCGCTCCCGGGTCCCTGGACCTGGATCCGTAACAAGGAAGCTTGGCGTTCTGGCGAGACGCCATGAGATCCAGTTCTGGTTTGCCCCAACAATGGATCAGTTGAGCAAACACCTCCGGATGGAGTTCCCACTCCCCCGGATCAAAAGTCTGACGACTTAGAAAATCTGCCTCCCAGTTCTCTACGCCTGGGATGTGGATCGCTGACAGGTGGCAAGAGTGAGACTCTGCCCAGCGAATTATCTTTGAGACTTCTAACATCGCTAGGGAACTCCTGGTTCCCCCTTGATGGTTGATGTAAGCCACAGTCGTGATGTTGTCCGACTGAAATCTGATGAACCTCAGGGTTGCTAACTGAGGCCAAGCTAGAAGAGCATTGAATATTGCTCTTAACTCCAGAATATTTATTGGGAGGAGTTTCTCCTCCTGAGTCCACAATCCCTGAGCCTTCAGGGAGTTCCAGACTGCGCCCCAACCTAGAAGGCTCGCATCTGTTGTTACAATCGTCCAATCTGGCCTGCGAAAGGTCATACCTTTGGACAGATGGACCCGAGATAGCCACCAGAGAAGAGAATCTCTGGTCTCTTGATCCAGATTTAGTAGAGGGGACAAATCTGAGTAATCCCCATTCCACTGAAATAGCATACATAATTGCAGCGGTCTGAGATGCAGGCGCGCAAATGGCACTATGTCCATTGCCGCTACCATTAAGCCGATTACTTCCATGCACTGAGCCACTGACGGACGTGGAATGGAATGAAGGACACGGCAAGCATTTAGAAGTATTGATAACCTGGACTCCGTCAGGTAAATTTTCATCTCTACAGAATCTATAAGAGTCCCTAGGAAGGTGACTCTTGTGAGTGGGGATAGAGAACTCTTTTCCACGTTCACTTTCCACCCATGCGACCTCAGAAATGCCAGAACTATCTCTGTATGAGACTTGGCAATTTGAAAGCTTGACGCCTGTATCAGGATGTCGTCTAGATACGGAGCCACCGCTATGCCTCGCGGTCTTAGAACCGTCAGAAGTGAGCCCAGAACCTTTGTAAAAATTCTTGGGGCTGTGGCCAACCCGAAGGGAAGAGCTACAAATTGGTAATGCCTGTCTAGAAAGGCAAACCTTAGGAACCGATGATGATCTTTGTGAATCGGTATGTGAAGGTAGGCATCCTTTAAGTCCACTGTGGACATGTACTGACCCTCTTGGATCATGGGTAAAATGGTCCGAATAGTTTCCATTTTGAATGATGGAACTCTGAGGAATTTGTTTAAGATCTTTAGATCCAAGATTGGTGTGAAGGTTCCCTCTTTCTTGGGAACCACAAACAGATTTGAATAAAACCCCTGTCCCTGTTCCGTCCGCGGAACTGGATGGATCACTCCCATTACTAGGAGGTCTTGCATGCAGCGTAGGAATGCCTCTTTCTTTATCTGGTTTGCTGATAACCTTGAAAGATGAAATCTCCCTTGTGGAGAAGCTTTGAAGTCCAGAAGATATCCCTGAGATATGATCTCCAACGCCCAGGGATCCTGAACATCTCTTGCCTACGCCTGGGCAAAGAGAGAAAAGTCTGCACCCCACTAGATCCGTTTCCGGATAGGGGGCCGTTCCTTCATGCTGTCTTGGGGGCAGCAGCAGGTTTTCTGGCCTGCTTGCCCTTGTTCCAGGCCTGGTTAGGTTTCCAGGCCTTTCTGGAATGAGCAACAGTTCCCTCTTGTTTTGAAGCGGAGGAAGTTGATGCTGCTCCTGCCTTGAAATTTCGAAAGGCACGAAAATTAGACTGTTTGGCCTTTGATTTGGCCCTGTCCTGAGGAAGGGTATGACCCTTGCCTCCAGTAATGTGAGCAATAATTTCCTTCAAGCCAGGTCCGAATAAGGTCTGCCCCTTGAAAGGAATGTTGAGTAACAGACTTTGAAGTCACGTCAGCTGACCAGGATTTAAGCCATAGCGCCCTACGCGCCTGGATGGCGAATCCGGAATTCTTAGCCGTTAGTTTAGTCAAATGAACAATGGCATCAGAAACAAATGAGTTAGCTAGCTTAAGCGTTCTAAGCTTGTCAATAATTTCCTCCAATGGAGCTGTATGGATGGCCTCTTCCAGGGCCTCAAACCAGAATGCCGCCGCAGCAGTGACAGGCGCAATGCATGCAAGGGACTGCAAAATAAAACCTTGTTGAATAAACATTTTCTTAAGGTAACCCTCCAATTTTTTATCCATTGGATCTGAAAAAGCACAACTGTCCTCAACCGGGATAGTGGTACGCTTTGCTAAAGTAGAAACTGCTCCCTTCACCTTAGGGACCGTCTGCCATAAGTCCCGTGTAGTGGCGTCTATTGGAAACATTTTTCTAAATATAGGAGGTGGGGAAAAGGGCACACCGGGTCTATCCCACTCCTTGCTAATAATTTCTGTAAGGTATAGGAAAAACGTCAGTACACACCGGCACCGCGTAGTATCTATCCAGCCTACACAATTTCTCTGGAATTGCAAATGTGTTACAGTCATTCAGAGCAGCTAATACCTCCCCAAGCAATACATGGAGGTTCTCAAGCTTAAATTTAAAATTAGAAATCTCTGAATCAGGTTTCCCCGAGTCAGAGATGTCACCCACAGAATGAAGCTCTCCGTCCTCATATTCAGGC
>NC_069504.1:759692672-759731430 GCF_027579735.1 Bombina bombina
TGACATAAAGCTCCTGCCTGCCGGTCTTACGCGTTTCGGCTGTAAGTAAAAGCCTTAATCATAGACCATACTGCAATATCCGGTATTCACCCTTTTAAAGCCATCAAGGCTCTATAAGGGTTAGCAGCTGTATGTTATAGCGTGTTAATTACCACTGAAATACCTGTCATATAACCCCAACTTGGTATTAGAGTGTAACAATTCTTGTAAATATACTCAAAAGTAAAATAAGAAAATATAACTGATAACATGACTAAAGGCAAAATCTCACAAAGAAAAGACAAAATGCATATAATTTAAATCCCTAGACAATAAACTGTAGCCCTGTAGGAAACCAATTATACTCCCCAGGATACAAAATATCAAATAACAAGGAAAATGTTATGTGTTCAAATTAAGTCTACTAATGGAAACTAATTATAGGGATTAGTGAGTTTATAGTACTCGGCATAAAATCTACTGGGTGATAACAGGTGGCTTTGCTTAGCAGAAAGAAAACTATTGGTAGAAGAGACATGTTGTTGTGTAATATTAATTGTGTATTTCTGAACTTACACAAATCAGGGAGTGCAAACCCTGATACATTCCAAGCAATCTTGTAAATGATATTATGTTCAACATACATATTGGATAGTTGTGTTTAGCTCTCTTAGCAATATATATGATCAGGGATTGCACTATCCAAATATACAATACAACATTGGCTACCAAATTGCACTATCCAAATATCATTCATTAAAGTTTCCAGTGATTAATGATATCTCCAGATGCATTAAAGCCTTGTGGACGTCTAGTCCGCAAAGTAAAGATCCAGAAGGCCTCTTTGTGAAAAAGCTTTAGGGGTTTGTCTCCTCCCCTTGCAGCATTCATAATAGTTTCAATCACCTGCCATTTGAACGTTTTAACTATTTTATTATGGACCATTAAAAAATGATGTACAAAATCAGAGACATCAATATCTTAATCAATATTATTAAGATGCTCTCTGATTCGTGACCTCACCTCACGTGTGGTGCATCCTACATACTTCTTGTTGCAGTCAGTGCATTCTACCAAGTAGATTGCATAAGTGGTCCTACAGTTAGTACATTCTGATGAAAGAAACACCCTCTGGGTAACTTTCATTTGAAACCTATTGGTGACACTGGTATGGCTATGTGTGTACATATATGTGTGTGTGTGTGTGTTTGTGTGTGTATGTATATATATTTACATAGGGGAGGTTACAAAAGCATGTGTCACCCTGGGAGGTTCCCAGTTGGTTTGTTTGGAAGTATGCATTGTGTGGGTGCTGGTTTAGGGTCCCAGGAAGGAAGGGGGAGACCTTGTTGTGCTCCTGGGCTTGATCCTTTGGCGCCAAATGACTTCCCCTAGTTTAGCTTTTAAACATTGCTGTGAATCTGCTGGCGAGTGCCGGGTTTTCTGTGTGTTGTGTTGATAATGTTTGTAATGCTTCCCTGCAGACCTGTCACCCAGGCTGCTCTGGGGTTAACTGCCTGGGTTGCTGGGAACTTTGCAGCTGTCTGTTATTGTTCAGGTCTGTGATGTTTGCTGTGGCTTAGGATGTCTAGTATGTGTGTGTGTGTGTGTGTGTGTGTGTGTGTATATATATATATATATATATCATTGAAACATAAGATTAGAAAATATAGAAAAGAGAAAAAGATCAGAAAAAGAAAAATTATGATTCCTTAGCCAGCACTTCCCATCTCATTCCATTATAATGAAAACAACGATTCTACACCTGAGAGATAACCAAAGCCACAGCTAATAAAAAGAATCAAAATGCACAATAGTAATACAAAGATTATAAATGTATTGATTACCTTAGTCTAAAACATATAAGCAAACTGATTTCCCTTTAACTATATTAAAAATACAAAACCATGGCCGAGTGAAAGACTAAATAAGACATCTGTAGTGTGCATATGCATCTCATAAGAAAAAATCCTAACAATATAAAGCCTAAATTAGACACACATATTGATTCTTATAGCATGGATCCATAATACCCCATAGCAAACATGCACGTCAATTGTAGGCATAAAGTCCAGCAATATTCAGCAATTAGTACTAATGCACATTCCAGATGGAGCAATAAACTAGCTCCTATAGCAAGTAGGTGAAGCTCCAAAATGCATGTTAGAGACGTTACATTGCAAGCAGTTCATGCAGGTAAGTCACAGATCATGTAGGTTGGTCGCAATCATATATAGCAGCAAAAGGCAGCGGAATCACAGTCCGACAGTGCAGTCATTAAACAAGGAAAGTCATACATGTAACAATTCTGTGCAATTTTTGTGGATATTCAAGTGCTCTGATACGCTGTGAAGAAGCCGCACCGGAAGTCCCTAGTGGCGAAACATGTTTTGCGTGTTTAACATGACTCGGGTTGGACCACCCGAGTAAAGTGGAGTCTGCTGTGATACAAACCGCCTAGAGAGAATGCAAGGATAGCCCGCATCACAGGTCGTATGGAGATAACTTTAGCAGGATTATGCTCACACTAGCATGCTGGTAACACATGATGGAACACAGTACATTCGGGAAGTGGTGAGATACGGGACCCCTAGGCGAGAGTACAGCTCTCAGTAGGAGTTCCCTTAAATATCCACAATAATTGCACAGAATTGTGGGTATTATGGATCCATGCTATAAGAATCAATATTTATGTCTAATATAAGCTTTATATTGTTAGGATTTTGTTCTTATGAGATGCATATGCACACTACAGATGTCTTTTCCTCTTAAGGACATGACGAGTCCACGGATCATCTTCATTACTTATGGGATATTCTCCTCCTGCCTGGAGGAGGCAGCAAAGAGCACCTACAGCAAAGCTGTTAAATAGTCCGTCCCTTCCCCTCCAACCCAGTCATTCTCTTTGCCTGCGTTAGTAATAGGAGATGGCAAAGTGAGGTGTTGGAGAAAGATTCTCCTTTCAAGGTTATCTGCAAACCATTATTCTGCCATTGATCCAGGAGGGTCAATTCATGATGACGGTGGATTTAAAGGATGCATATCTTCATGTTCCTATCCACAAGGAACATCACAAGTTCCTAAGATTTGCATTTCTGGACAAACATTTCCAGTTTGTGGCTCTTCTTCCTTTTGGGTCGGCCACAGCACCCAGAATTTTCACAAAAGTTCTGGGGTCTCTTTTGGCGGTCCTAAGACCACGGGGCATTGCAGTAGCACCTTTCCTGGACGATATTCTAATCCAGGCGCCGTCTTGCCATCAAGCAAAGTCTCATACAGACATTGTCTTAGCCTTCCTGAGATCTCACGGGTGGAAGGTGAATTTAGAAAAGAGTTCTCTAGTCCCAAAGACAAGAGTTACCTTTTTGGGAACTTTAATAGATTCTGTTCAAATGAGGATTTTCTTCTGTTAAGTGTGATCAGTCCACGGGTCATCATTACTTCTGGGATATTACTCCTCCCCAACAGTAAGTGCAAGAGGATTCACCCAGCAGAGCTGCATATAGCTCCTCCCCTCTACGTCACTCCCAGTCATTCTCTTGCACCCAACGACTAGATAGGATGTGTGAGAGGACTATGGTGATTATACTTAGTTTTATATCTTCAATCAAAAGTTTGTTATTTTAAAATAGCACCGGAGTGTGTTATTACCTCTCTGGCAGAGTTTGAAGAAGAATCTACCAGAGTTTTGCTATGATTTTAGCCGGAGTAGTTAAGATCATATTGCTGTTCTCGGCCATCTGAGGAGTGAGGTAAACTTCAGATCAGGGGACAGCGGGCAGATGAATCTGCATAGAGGTATGTAGCAGTTTTTATTTTCTGACAATGGAATTGATGAGAAAATCCTGCCATACCGATATGTCATGTATGTATACTTTACACTTCAGTATTCTGGGGAATGGTACTTCACTAGAATTACACTGTAAGAAATACATAAAGCTGTTTAATAACTAGAGATTATGTTTAACGTTTTTGCTGGAATGTAAAATCGTTTTCATTTGCTGAGGTACTGTGTGAATAAATGTTTGGGCACTATTTTTCCACTTGGCAGTTGCTTAATCTGTTTTTCTGACAGTTTCTGTTCTCCCTCACTGCTGTGTGTGAGGGGGAGGGGCCGTTTTTTGGCGCTTTTACTATGCATCAAATATTTCAGTCAGCAACTCATTGTATTCCCTGCATGATCCGGTTCATCTCTACAGAGCTCAGGGGTCTTCAAAACTTATTTTGAGGGAGGTAATTTCTCTCAGCAGAGCTGTGAGAATTATAGTTTGACTGAGATAAAAAACGTTTATTCTGTAATTTGTTTCCTGCTTTCAGAATTTGTTATCTTTGCTAATGGGATTAAACCTTTGCTAAAGTTGTGTTGTTTACAAGGATTGAGGCTATAACTGTTTTAATTTATTAATTTTCAACTGTCATAGATCTTCTGTGCTTCTTAAAGGCACAGTACGTTTTAATATTATTCTAATTGAATTGTATTTCCAAGTTGCAAGTTTATTTGCTAGTGTGTTAAACATGTCTGATTCAGAGGATGATACCTGTGTCATTTGTTGCAATGCCAAAGTGGAGCCCAATAGAAATTTATGTACTAACTGTATTGATGCTACTTTAAATAAAAGTCAATCTGTACAAATTGAACAAATTTCACCAAACAACGAGGGGAGAGTTATGCCGACTAACTCGCCTCACGTGTCAGTACCTACATCTCCCGCTCAGAGGGAGGTGCGTGATATTGTAGCGCCGAGTACATCTGGGCGGCCATTACAAATCACATTACAGGATATGGCTACTGTTATGACTGAGGTTTTGGCTAAATTACCAGAACTAAGAGGTAAGCGTGATCACTCTGGGGTGAGAACAGAGTGCGCTGATAATATTAGGGCCATGTCAGACACTGCGTCACAGGTGGCAGAACATGAGGACGGAGAACTTCATTCTGTGGGTGACGGTTCTGATCCAAACAGACTGGATTCAGATATTTCAAATTTTAAATTTAAACTGGAAAACCTCCGTGTATTACTAGGGGAGGTGTTAGCGGCTCTGAATGATTGTAACACAGTTGCAATACCAGAGAAAATGTGTAAATATTTTGCGGTACCGACGAGTACTGAGGTTTTTCCTATACCTAAGAGACTTACTGAAATTGTTACTAAGGAGTGGGATAGACCCGGTGTGCCGTTCTCACCCCCTCCGATATTTAGAAAAATGTTTCCAATAGACGCCACCACAAGGGACTTATGGCAAACGGTCCCTAAGGTGGAGGGAGCAGTTTCTACCTTAGCTAAGCGTACCACTATCCCGGTGGAGGATAGCTGTGCTTTTTCAGATCCAATGGATAAAAAGTTAGAGGGTTACCTTAAGAAAATGTTTGTTCAACAAGGTTTTATATTGCAACCCCTTGCATGCATTGCGCCGATCACGGCTGCAGCGGCATTCTGGATTGAGTCTCTGGAAGAGAACATTGGTTCAGCTACTCTGGACGACATTACGGACAGGCTTAGAGTCCTTAAACTAGCTAATTCATTCATTTCGGAGGCCGTAGTACATCTTACTAAACTTACGGCGAAGAATTCAGGATTCGCCATTCAGGCACGCAGGGCGCTGTGGCTAAAATCCTGGTCAGCTGATGTTACTTCTAAGTCTAAATTGCTTAATATACCTTTCAAAGGGCAGACCTTATTCGGGCCCGGGTTGAAAGAGATTATCGCTGACATTACAGGAGGTAAAGGCCATGCCCTGCCTCAGGACAAAGCCAAAGCCAAGACTAGACAGTCTAATTTTCGTTCCTTTCGTAATTTCAAAGCAGGAGCAGCATCAACTTCCTCTGCACCAAAACAGGAAGGAGCTGTTGCTCGCTACAGACAAGGCTGGAAACCTAACCAGTCCTGTAACAAGGGCAAGCAGACTAGGAAACCTGCTGCTGCCCTTAAAACAGCATGAATTGAGGGCCCCCGATCCGGGATCGGATCTAGTGGGGGGCAGACTTTCTCTCTTCGCCCAGGCTTGGGCAAGAGATGTTCAGGATCCCTGGGCGCTAGAGATAATATCTCAGGGATACCTTCTGGACTTCAAATACTCTCCTCCAAGAGAGAGATTTCATCTGTCAAGATTGTCAACAATCCAGACAAAGAAAGAGGCGTTTCTACGCTGCGTACAAGAGCTCTTGTTAATGGGAGTAATCCATCCAGTTCCACGATCGGAACAGGGACAGGGGTTTTACTCAAATCTGTTTGTGGTTCCCAAAAAAAGAGGGAACTTTCAGACCAATCCTGGACTTAAAGATCCTAAACAAATTCCTAAGAGTTCCATCGTTCAAGATGGAGACTATTCGGACAATTTTACCTATGATCCAAGAGGGTCAATACATGACCACTGTAGATTTAAAAGATGCTTACCTTCACATACCGATTCACAAAGATCATTATCGGTACCTAAGGTTTGCCTTCCTAGACAGGCATTACCAGTTTGTGGCTCTTCCATTCGGATTGGCTACAGCTCCAAGAATCTTCACAAAGGTGCTGGGTGCTCTTCTGGCGGTACTAAGACCGCGGGGAATCTCGGTAGCTCCATACCTAGACGACATTCTGATACAAGCTTCAAGCTTTCAAACTGCCAAGTCTCATACAGAGTTAGTGCTGGCATTTCTAAGGTCACATGGATGGAAGGTGAACGAAAAGAAAAGTTCACTCGTTCCACTCACAAGAGTTCCCTTCCTGGGGACTCTTATAGATTCTGTAGAAATGAAGATTTACCTGACAGAGGACAGGCTAACAAGACTTCAAAGTGCTTGCCGCACCCTTCATTCCATTCAACACCCGTCAGTGGCTCAATGCATGGAGGTAATCGGCTTAATGGTAGCGGCAATGGACATAGTACCCTTTGCACGCTTACACCTCAGACCACTGCAACTGTGCATGCTAAGTCAGTGGAATGGGGATTACTCAGACTTATCCCCTTCTCTGAATCTGGATCAAGAGACCAGAAATTCTCTTCTATGGTGGCTTTCTCGGCCACATCTGTCCAGGGGGATGCCATTCAGCAGACCAGACTGGACAATTGTAACAACAGACGCCAGCCTTCTAGGTTGGGGTGCCGTCTGGAATTCTCTGAAGGCTCAGGGACAATGGAGTCAGGAGGAGAGTCTCCTGCCAATAAACATTCTGGAATTGAGAGCAGTTCTCAATGCCCTCCTGGCTTGGCCCCAGTTGACAACTCGGGGGTTCATCAGGTTTCAGTCGGACAACATCACGACTGTAGCTTACATCAACCATCAGGGAGGGACAAGAAGCTCCCTAGCTATGATGGAAGTATCAAAGATAATTTGCTGGGCAGAGTCTCACTCTTGCCACCTGTCAGCAATCCACATCCCGGGAGTGGAGAACTGGGAGGCGGATTTCTTAAGTCGTCAGACTTTTCATCCGGGGGAGTGGGAACTTCATCCGGAGGTCTTTGCCCAAATACTTCGACGTTGGGGCAAACCAGAGATAGATCTCATGGCGTCTCGACAGAACGCCAAGCTTCCTCGTTACGGGTCCAGATCCAGGGATCCAGGAGCAGTCCTGATAGATGCTCTGACAGCACCTTGGGACTTCAGGATGGCTTTCGTGTTTCCACCCTTCCCGTTGCTTCCTCGATTGATTGCCAGAATCAAACAAGAGAGAGCATCAGTGATTCTAATAGCACCTGCGTGGCCACGCAGGACTTGGTATGCAGACCTGGTGGACATGTCATCCTGTCCACCTTGGTCTCTACCTCTGAAACAGGACCTTCTGATACAGGGTCCCTTCAAACATCAAAATCTAACTTCTCTGAAGCTGACTGCTTGGAAATTGAACGCTTGATTTTATCAAGACGTGGATTTTCTGAGTCAGTTATTGATACCTTAATACAGGCTAGGAAACCTGTTACCAGAAAGATTTACCATAAGATATGGCGTAAATACCTATATTGGTGTGAATCCAAAGGTTACTCTTGGAGTAAGGTTAGGATTCCTAGGATATTGTCTTTTCTACAAGAAGGTTTAGAAAAGGGTTTATCTGCTAGTTCATTAAAGGGACAGATCTCAGCTCTGTCCATTCTGTTACACAAACGTCTGTCAGAAGTTCCTGACGTCCAGGCTTTTTGTCAGGCTTTGGCCAGAATTAAGCCTGTGTTTAAAACTGTTGCTCCTCCATGGAGTTTAAACCTTGTTCTTAATGTTTTACAGGGCGTTCCGTTTGAACCCCTTCATTCCATTGATATAAAGTTGTTATCTTGGAAAGTTCTATTTTTAATGGCTATTTCCTCGGCTCGAAGAGTCTCTGAATTATCAGCCTTACATTGTGATTCTCCTTATTTGATTTTTCATTCGGATAAGGTAGTCCTGCGTACTAAACCTGGGTTCTTACCTAAGGTAGTTACTAACAGGAATATCAATCAAGAGATTGTTGTTCCTTCTTTATGCCCAAATCCTTCTTCAAAGAAGGAACGTCTACTGCACAACCTGGATGTAGTCCGTGCTCTAAAATTTTACTTACAGGCAACTAAGGAATTTCGACAAACGTCTTCTCTGTTTGTCATTTACTCTGGGCAGAGGAGAGGTCAAAAAGCTTCCGCTACCTCTCTTTCTTTTTGGCTTCGTAGCATAATTCGTTTAGCTTATGAGACTGCTGGACAGCAGCCTCCTGAAAGAATTACAGCTCATTCTACTAGAGCTGTGGCTTCCACTTGGGCCTTCAAGAATGAGGCCTCTGTTGAACAGATTTGCAAGGCTGCAACTTGGTCTTCGCTTCATACTTTTTCCAAATTTTACAAATTTGACACTTTTGCTTCATCGGAGGCTATTTTTGGGAGAAAGGTTCTTCAGGCAGTGGTTCCTTCTGTATAAAGAGCCTGCCTATCCCTCCCGTCATCCGTGTACTTTTGCTTTGGTATTGGTATCCCAGAAGTAATGATGACCCGTGGACTGATCACACTTAACAGAAGAAAACATAATTTATGCTTACCTGATAAATTCCTTTCTTCTGTAGTGTGATCAGTCCACGGCCCGCCCTGTTTTTAAGGCAGGTAAATATTTTTTAATTTATACTCCAGTCACCACTTCACCCTTGGCTTTTCCTTTCTCGTTGGTCCTTGGTCGAATGACTGGGAGTGACGTAGAGGGGAGGAGCTATATGCAGCTCTGCTGGGTGAATCCTCTTGCACTTCCTGTTGGGGAGGAGTAATATCCCAGAAGTAATGATGACCCGTGGACTGATCACACTACAGAAGAAAGGAATTTATCAGGTAAGCATAAATTATGTTTTTCTGACAGAAGTCAGTAAATGAAAGATTATAGATACCTGTTGAGTACTCCAAACCACTCCAAATCCATCTGTAGCCCAGTGTATGGAGGTAATCGGACCTCTTCAGCTGAACATGCTCAGACAGTGGAATGGAGATTATGCAGACTTGTCTCCTCTAATAGTCATGGAGAAGGAGACAAGAGACTCTCTTCAATGGTGGTTGTCTCTGGATCATCTTTCTCAGGGAACCTGCTTTCGCAGACCTTCCTGGGTAATTGTGACAACAGACGCCAGTCTTTTAGGATGGGGAGCCGTCTGGGGTTCTCTGAAGACTCAGGGAGTGTGGACCTGGGCAGAGTCTCTTCTTCCTATCAATATTCTGGAACTGAGTGCAATTTTCAATGCGCTTCTGGCCTGGCCTCAGTTGGCCTCGGCCCGGTTCATCAGATTTCAGTCGGACAACATAACGACTGTCGCCTACATCAATCATCAGGGAAGAACGTGGAGTTCCTTGGCGATGTTAGAAGTATCCAAGATCATCCGGTGTGCGGAGAGCCGCTCTTGTCATCTGTCAGCGATCCACATCCCAGGGGTGGGAGGGGGATTTTCTAAGCAGACAGACTTTCCATCTGGGCGAGTGGGAGCTTCATCCGGAAGTGTTCTCAAGTCTGATCCTCAAATGGGGTCAACCGGAGTTGGATCTCATGGCATCTCGACAGAATGCCAAGCTTCCGAGGTCCAGGGATCTGCAGGCGGAACTGATAGATGCTCTGGCAGTTCCTTGGTCCTTCAAGCTAGCATACCTGTTTCCCCCGTTTGCACTTCATTGCTCGAATCAAACAGGAGAGGGCTCCGGTGATCCTCATTGCTCCTGCCTGGCCTCGCAGGACTTGATATGCGGACCTGGTAGACATGTCGTCTCTACCACCCTGGAGACTTCCGTTGAGCAAGGATCTTCTCATTCAAGGTCCCTTCCTTCACCCAAATCTAGTTTCTCTGAAGCTGACTGCTTGGAGATTGAACGTTTGATTTTGTCAAAACGAGGTTTTTCTGATGCGGTCATTGAGACCTTGGTTCAGGCTCGTAAGCCAGTAACTAGCAAGATTTACCACAAGATATGGCGTAAATATCTTTGTTGGTTTGAATCTAATGGCTACTCGTGGAGTAAGATTAAGATTCCGAGAATTTTAGCTTTTCTCCAAGAGGGATTGAAGAAGGGTTTGTCCTTAAAGGGTCAGATTTCGGCTTTTTCGGTGTTGCTACATAAACGTCTGGCAGAGGTTCCAGATGTTCAATCATTCTGTCAGGCTCTGGTCAGGATCAGACCTGTATTTAAGCCTATTGCTCCTCCATGGAGTCTTAATTTGGTTCTTAATGTTCTTCAAGGGGTTCCATTTGAACCTATGCATTCCTTGGACATTAAACTTCTGTCTTGGAAAGTTTTATTTCTGGTTGCTATTTTTTCTGCTCGTAGAGTGTCCGAGCTCTCGGCATTGCAATGCGGTTCCCCTTATCTCATTTTTCATGCAGATAAGGTTGTCTTGCATACCAAGTTGGGTTTTCTTCCTAAGGTTGTTTCGGACCGAAACATTAACCAGGAAATCGTTGTACCTTCGTTGTGTCCGAATCCTCCTTCTTAGAAGGAGCGTCTTTGGCACAATCTTGATGTTGTTCGTGCTTTGAAGTTTTATTTACAGGCGACAAAGGATTTTCGTCAGTCTTCTTTATTTGTTGTTTTCTCTGGGAAACGATGGGGTCAAAAGGTGACAGCTACTTCGCTTTCTTTCTGGTTGAGGAGTATCATTCGCTTTGCTTATGAGACCGCTGGGAAACAGCCTCCTGAGAGGATTATGGCTCATTCTACTTGGGCATTCAAGAATGAAGCGACTGTTGAACAGATTTGTAAAGCTGCTACTTAGTCCTCTCTTCACACTTTTTCTAATTTTTACAAATTTGATACTTTTGCCTCAGCTGAGGCGGCTTTTGGGAGAAAGGTTCTTCAAGCAGTGGTGCCTTCTGTTTAGGTATCCTGTCTTGTCCCTCCCGTATCATCTGTGTCCTCTAAGCTTGGGTATTGTATTCAATAAGTAATGAAGATGATCCGTGGACTCGTCATGTCCTTAAGATGAAAAGAAAATTTATTCTTACCTGATAAATTTTGTTTCCTCTTGGACATGACGAGTCCACGGCCCGCCCTGTCTGTTTAAACAGGATGTTATTTTTCTAAACTTCAGACACCTCTCTGCACCTTTGGTTTTTCCTTTCTATTCCTAACTTTGGTCGAATGACTGGGTTGGAGGAGAAGGGAGGGACTATTTAACAGCGTTGCTGTAGGTGCTCTTTGCCGCCTCCTGCAGGCAGGAGGAGGAGAATATCCCATAAGTAATGAAGATGATCCGTGGACTTGTCATGTCCAAGAGGAAACAAATTTATCAGGTAAGAATACATTTTCTTATTTAGTCTTTCTTTCAACCATGGCCATGGTTTTGTATTTTTAATATAGTTAAGGGGAAATATGTTTGCTTATGTTTTAGACTAAGGCAATCAATAAATTTATAATCTTTGTATTACTATTGTGCATTTTGATTATTTGTATTAGCTGTGGCTTTGGTTATCTCTCAGGTGTAGAATCGTTGTTTTCATTATATTGTAATTATATGGGAAGTGCTGGCTAAGGAATCCTAATTTTTCTTTTTCTCTTTTCTATATTTTCTAATCTTATATTTTGATGATGATATAGTTTGATTCCTCCTGAGCACCCTTAGGCACACACTATTAGTTGTCTTAGGTTTTCCCTATTACCTTATTTAATCAGGTTGTTCTCAGAGCTGGTTTGACTAAATCTTTATATGTGTGTATGTATATGTGTATATATATATATATATATATATATATATATATATATATATATATATATATATATATATATATATATATATATATATATATATATATATATAATCAATAGGTCCAGCACTAGTAACAAAGGCCAGAGTTCATAGTAAATACTGAAGTGCACATCCGCCAGAGGGTCCTGTATCACCTCATATACATAAATCCAGGAGAAAAGTAACAAATGGCGCCAGCACTGTTTCTTTAAAAATAAGAAAAATCTTTATTGAGGTGTCATCTTAGGACAGCAATGTTTCTGGTCATGTAGACCCTTAGTCATGCTATGGAATGTAATGCTACACAGCTTTAAATAGAGTTAGTACCTTAATTGCAAAACATTAACTCTATAAATGCTGAACATCATTATCAGAGCATAGATGCCATCTGCAGGTCAGAGTTATACATTACTCCTAAATAGGTTTATGCAAAATATTGTACTCATTTATAAAGAATTTCAAGTATACAAGTTCTGCATTATTAGATCATGAGATTCAAACCTTAACAAGAATTACATATATACACCTATCAGATATAAAATATACAAAAAAACATGATGGGAAATATATCATAAAAACAAATGGAGATCATAATCTCGGTTTAGGCCTGTAGGATGCAGAGTTTTGAGATGTTGGATCCACCATACTTATCTCTTTTTTTAATTCCAATTCCCTATTACTCCCTCTCCTAAGTTTTGGGATGTGATCGATTATTTGGAACCTAAGTTGGCTAACAGTATGTCCCATTTCTAAGAAATGTGAAGAGACCGGGGGAGTTTTATCCACACATCTAATTGAACATTTGTGGGCACTAATCCTGTCTCTAATGGGGCGTATCGTCTCCCCTATATAGCCCCTCCCACATTGGCATTTTAGTAGATAAACTACAAAATTAGTATCACAGGTGTAATACCCATTAATTTCTCGAACCTTTCTGTCGTCTAATTGTGCTACATGTTTGCCTTTTATTATGGCATTGCATTGCGCACAGTGTAGGCAGGGGTATGAGCCTTTTTTGGGAGTTGTAAGATAGGTGATTTTATTAGTGTTTAAACCTCCTATGTCAGCCTTAACCAAAGTGTCCCTGATATTTTTAACCCTTCTATAGGAATACATAGAGGGGTTATTGAATTCTGGTATATGTAGCTTAAATTTACAAAAGATACCAGTATTTCTTTATGATCTTGGCAATATTTTTACTATATCGGCTGAATTCAGAAGTGAAAATAACTTGTTTAGTATCTTTCTTGATTCTAGTTCTTGTGTCGCTCACAGCTTCGCTCCTGCATTTGGTTATCATAGCGGGGGGGTAACCCCTTTTCTTGAATTTGTCAGCCATTTCCTCAAGTCTAATGTCTTGTAAATCTGTATCTTGTACATTTCTTTCTAATAGTTCTAATAAATTGACATTTTGGAATAGAAGAAAAAACCTTCGGATGATAACTATTATAGTGAAGCAATGTGTTACGATCGGTATGCTTAATATACAGATCTGTGATAAGAGCTGAATCTTTATTATATATAATAGTATCAAGGTAATTCACTGAGGTGTGTGAAAAATTAAGTGTAAATCTGAGACTTTTAGTACATGTATTAAGTTCCTCTTCAAAATTTTCCAGGGATGTTATAGGACCCCTCCATACGCCAAACACATAGTCAATATAGCGAAGCCATAATCTGCAATTTGTTTTAAAAATTTGGTTAGTATATACCATTCTTTTTTCGAATTGACTGACGAAAATGTTGGCGTATAAAGGGGCCATATTAGAACCCATAGCGGTCCCTCGTTTTTGCAAATAAAAGGTATCCTGGAAAAGAAAATAATTAAGATACAATAGTATGTTAAGTAGATCTTGAATAAAATTACACTGTGGTATAGAAAAATTTGTTTCTTGTTTAATCAATTCAAGAGTAGCTTGAATACCTGCCTCGTGAGGAAGTATATAGGCTGACAACGTCAAATGTAAAGAGGATATCATTACCCACATCGGGAACATGAGAAAGCCTTTCAATGAGATCACCTGTATCTTTAACGAAAGATAATTGTTTAGCAGCAAGGGGATTAAGAATTTTAGCAAGAAATATTGCAATATGAGAAAATACAGCATCTGTGCTGGCGACAATTGGTCTACCGGGGGGGGGGGGGTTATTATGATTTTTATGAATTTTGGGTAGTGTATAGAAAACCGGGGTGATGGGGTCTATTTTTATAAGATAATTTGCTAGATTTTTTGTGATATTATTTCTTTCATGTAATTGGCAAGAGTCCATGAGCTAGTGACATATGGGATATACAATCCTACCAGGAGGGGCAAAGTTTCCCAAACCTCAAAATGCCTATAAATACACCCCTCACCACACCCACAATTCAGTTTTACAAACTTTGCCTCCTATGGAGGTGGTGAAGTAAGTTTGTGCTAAGATTTCTACGTTGATATGCGCTTCTCAGCATTGTTGAAGCCCGATTCCTCTCAGAGTACAGTGAATGTCAGAGGGACGTGAAGGGAGTATCACTTATTTGAATACAATGATTTCCCTAACGGGGGTCTATTTCATAGGTTCTCTGTTATCGGTCGTAGAGATTCATCTCCTACCTCCCTTTTCAGATTGACGATATACTCTCAATTTACCATTACCTCTACTAATAACTGTTTTAGTACTGGTTTGGCTATCTGCTATATGTGGATGGGTGTCTTTTGGTAAGTATGTTTTTTATTACTTAAGACACCTCAGCTATGGTTTGGCACTTTATGCATTTATATAAAGTTCTAAATATATGTATTGTACTTATATTTGCCATGAGTCAAGTTCATGTATTTCCTTCAGCAGACTATCAGTTTCATATTTGGGGAATTTAAACATTTTAAGAAATTTATTTCTTACCTGGGGTTTAGTCTTTTTTTCAATTGAGTACTTCTTGCTATTGCGGGTATTAGGCCCGCGGGTGCGTCAAATGCTAAACTTTATTGCGTCATTCTTGGCGCAAATTTTTTTTTTGGCGTGAAACAAGACGTTTATGACGCAACTTTGTCATTTCCGGCGTCATACGTGACGCTGAGACCTTTCACACGGCGGCGTCATTAGTGACGCGAGTGTGTCATTTCCGGTTATTTTTGGCGCCAAAAAAGTTTACGTTACGTTGTGTGTCATACTTTTTTTTTTTCTTCATTATTTCAATACCCCATTGATGTTTGCCTTTTGCTTTTTTCTCTATCAGAGGCCTATGCTTTTGCATTTTTTCCCATTCCTGAAACTGTCATATAAGGAAATAGATAATTTTGCTTTATATGTTGTTTTTTCTCTTACATTGAGCAAGATGTCCCAGTCTGATCCTGTCTCAAAATTTTCTGCTGGAACATTGCTGCCTGACATCGGTTCTACCAAAGCTAAGTGCATTTGTTGTAAAAGTGTAGAAATGATTCCACCAAATGTCATTTGTAATAGTTGTCATGATAAACTTTTACATGCAGATAGTGTTTCCATCAGTAATAGTACATTGCCAGTTGCAGTTCCTTCAACTTCTAATGTACATGATATACCTGTAAATTTTAAAGAATTTGTATCTGATTCTATTCTGAAGGCTTTGTCTGCATTTCCACCTTCTAATAAACGTAAAAGGTCTTTTAAAACTTCTCATTTAGCTGATGAAATTTCAAATGACCAGCAACATAATAATTTATCCTCTTCTGATGAGGATCTACCTGATTCAGTGGATCCTTCCTCAGACATTGACACTGACAAATCTACTTATTTATTTAAAATTGAGTATACAGTTGCAAGAAAAAGTATGAACCCTTTGGAATGATATGGATTTCTGCACAAATTGGTCATAAAATGTGGTCTGATCATCATCTAAGTCACAACAATAGACAATCACAGTCTGCTTAAACTAATAACACACAAAGAATGAAATGTTGCCTTGTTTTTATTGAACACACCATGTAAACATTCACAGTGCAGGTGGAAAAAGTATGTGAACCCCTAGACTAATGACATCTCCAAGAGCTAATTGGAGTGAGATGTCAGCCAACTGGAGTCCAATCAATGAGATGAGATTGGAGGTGTTGGTTACAGCTGCCCTGCCCTATAAAAAACACACACCAGTTCTGGGTTTGCTTTTCACAAGAAGCATTGCCTGATGTGAATGATGCCTCACACAAAAGAGCTCTCAGAAGACCTACGATTAAGAATTGTTGACTTGCATAAAGCTGGAAAGGGTTATAAAAGTATCTCCAAAAGCCTTGCTGTTCATCAGTCCACGGTAAGATAAATTGTCTATAAATAGAGAAAGTTCAGCACTGCTGCTACTCTCCCTAGAAGTGGCTGTCCTGTAAAGATGGCTGCAACTGCACAGCGCAGACTGCTCAATGAGGTGAAGAATCCTAGGGTGTCAGCTAAAGACTTAGAAAAGTCACTGGCAAATGCTAACATCCCTGTTAGCGAATCTACAATACGTAAAACACTAAACAAGAATGGTTTTCAAGGGAGGATACCACAGAGGAAGCAACTGCTGTCCAAACAAAACATTGCTGCACGTTTACAGTTTGCACAAGAGCACCTGAATGTTCCACAGCAGTACTGGCAAAATATTCTGTAGACAGATGAAACCAAAGTTGAGTTGTTTGGAAGAAACACACACTATGTGTGGTGAAAAAGAGGCACAGCACACCAACATCAAAACCTCATCCCAACTGTGAAGTATGGTGGTGGGGGCATCATGGTTTGGGGCTGCTTTGCTGTGTCAGGGCCTGGACGGATTGCTATCATCGAAGGAAAAATGAATTCCAAAGTTTATCAAGACATTTTGCAGGAGAACTTAAGGCCATCTGTCTACCAGCTGAAGCTCAACAGAAGATGGGTGTTGTAACAGGACAATGACCCAAAGCATAGAAGTAAATCAACAACAGAATGGCTTAAACAGAAGAAAATACGCCTTCTGAAGTGGCCCAGTCAGAGTCCTGACCTCAACCCGATTGAGATGCTGTGGCATGACCTCAAGAAAGCGATTCACACCAGACTTCCCAAGAATATTGCTGAACTGAAACAGTTCTGTAAAGAGGAATGGTCAAGAATTACTCCTGACCGTTGTGCACGTCTGATCTGCAACTACAGGAAACGTTTGGTTGAAGTTATTGCTGCCAAAGGAGGTTCAACCAGTTATTAAATCCAAGGGTTCACATACTTTTTCCACCTGCACTGTGAATGTTTACATGGTGTGTTCAATAAAAACATGGCAACATTTCATTCTTTGTGTGTTATTAGTTTAAGCAGACTGTGATTGTCTATTGTTGTGACTTAGATGATGATCAGATCACATTTTATGACCAATTTGTGCAGAAATCCATATCATTCCAAAGGGTTCACATACTTTTCTTGCAACTGTATGCGTTTTTTATTAAAAGAAGTGTTAATTACTTTGGATAATTGAGGTAACCAGTCCTATTGACGTTCAGTCTAATAAACGTTTAAATGCTGTTTTTAAACCTCCTGTGGTTTCCCCAGGGGTTTTTCCTATTCCTGAGGCTATTTCTGATATGATTTCTAGGGAATGGAATAAGCCAGGTAGTTCTTTTATTCCTTCTTCAAGGTTTAAAAAATTGTATCCTTTACCAGCAAAATCTATAGAGTTTTGGGAAAAAATCCCCAAAGTTGATGGGGCTATTTCTACTCTTGCTAAACGTACCACTATTCCTATGGAAGATAGTACTTCCTTAAAGGATCCTTTAGATAGGAAGCTTGAATCTTATCTAAGGAAGGCCTATTTATATTCAGGTCATCTTCTCAGACCTGCTATTTCTTTGGCTGATGTTGCGGCTGCCTCAACTTTTTGGTTGGAGAATTTAGCGCAACGAGAATTGGATCCTGATATATCTAGCATTACTCGCTTACTGCAACATGCTAATCATTTTATTTGTGATGCCATTTTTGATATTATCAAAATTGATGTTAGATCCATGTCTTTATCTGTATTAGCTAGAAGAGCTTTGTGGCTTAAATCTTGGAATGCTGATATGACATCTAAATCTAGATTACTATCTCTTTCTTTCCAAGGTAATAATTTATTTGGTTCTCAGTTGGATTCTATTATTTCAACTATCACTGGAGGAAAAGGAGTTTTTCTGCCTCAGGATAAAAAACCTAAGGGTAAATCTAAGGCTTCTAACCACTTTCCTCCTCCCAAGGAATCTGCTTCCAATTGGAAGCCTTCCTCAAATTGGAATAAATCCAAGCCATTTAGGAAACCAAAGTCTGCCCCTAAGTCCGCATGAAGGTGCGGCTCTCATTCCAGCTCAGCTGGTAGGGGGCAGATTAAGGTTTCTCTTGTAAGGTGTATCCAGTCCACGGATCATCCATTACTTGTGGGATATTATCCTTCCCAACAGGAAGCTGCAAGAGGATCACCCACAGCAGAGCTGTCTATATAGCTCCTCCCCTAACTGCCACCTCCAGTTATTCTTTTGCAGCTCTTGACAAGCATGGAAGCAGTTAGAGAGATGTGGTGTAATTTAGTTTTTTTTCTTCAATTTAAAAGTTTGTTATTTTTAAATGGTACCGGAGTTGTACTATTTTGGTCTCAGGCAGAAAATAGAAGAAGAGTCTGCCTGTGGTCTCTAATGATCTTAGCAGGTTGTAACTAAGATCCATTGCTGTTCTCACACATAACTGAAGAGAGAGGTAACTTCAGCTTGGGGAATGGCGTGCAGGGTATCCTGCTATGAGGTATGTGCAGTCTAAATTTTTCTAGAGAAATTTATATGCTAGAAAATGCTGTTGATACCGGATTTATTTAAGGTAAGCCTGATTACAGTGATTTAATAACGACTAGTATCATGCTTACTATTAGAGGTAATACTCTTATTATTTTTTTCAAATTACTGAAATATAAAACGTTTGCTGGGATTGCTTAAACGTTTTTTATATGCTTTTTGGTGATAAAACTTTATTGGGGCCCAGTTTTTTCCACATGGCTGGCTAAAATTTGCCTAGGAATAGTTTTGTTAGGCCTCTCACTGTGTAGACAGGAGTGGGAGGGGCCTAAATGCGCATTAGCTTTTGTAGACTGAGACATCCAGTTTCCCTGAAGGTGTTCCCTGAATGCTTAGGACCTCTCTGAAGGGTTTTGGTGCTTTCCAAAGTCGTTTGTATGGCAAGGTAGGGCCACAGTAGAGCTGTGGCAGTTTGTTGTGACTGGTAAAAAACGTCTATTTTGTTTTTTTGATCCGTTTTTGAAACTAAGGGGTTAATCATCCATTTGCAAGTGGGTGCAATGCTCTGTTAGCCTATTATACACACTGTAAAAATTTTGTTTGATTTACTGCTTTTTTTCACTGTTTTTCAAATTCTGACCTTTTTTATTTTTCTTAAGGGCACAGTACCGTTTTTATTTTTTGCTTTTTAACTTTCTGTAAAGTGTTTTCCAAGCTTGCTGGTCTCATTGCTAGTCTGTTTAAACATGTCTGACATAGAGGAAACTCCTTGTTCATTATGTTTAGAAGCCATGGTGGAACCCCCTCTTAGAATGTGTACCAAATGTACTGATTTCACTTTAAGTTATAAAGACCATATTCTGTCTTTAAAAAATTTATCACCAGAGGAATCTGACAAAGGGGAAGTTATGCCGACTAACTCGCCCCACGTGTCAGGGCCTTTGACTCCTGCTCAAGGGACTCCCGCTCAAGAGGCGCCAAGTACATCTAGCGCGCCCATGGCGTTTACTTTACAAGACATGGCGGCAGTCATGGATAATACACTGTCAGCGGTATTATCCAGACTACCTGGGTTATGAGGAAAGCGAGACAGCTCTGGGGTTAGAAGAAATACAGAGCACTCTGACGCTTTAGTAGCTATGTCTGATACCCCCTCACAATATGCAGAAGCTGAGGAAGGAGAGCTTCTTTCTGTGGGTGATGTTTCTGACTCAGGGAAGATGATTCAACCTGATTCTGATATGGCAACATTTAAATTTAAGCTTGAACACCTCCTCGTGTTGCTCAGGGAGGTTTTAGCTACTCTGAATGACTGTGACACCATTGCAGTGCCAGAGAAATTGTGCAGATTGGATAAATACTATACAGTGCCTGTTGACACTGATGTTTTTCCAATACATAAAAGGTTTTCAGAAATTATTACTAAGGAATGGGATAGACCAGGTGTACCGTTCTCTCCCCCTCCTATTTTTAAGAAATTGTTTCCAATAGATCCCGCCACACGGGACTTATGGCAAACGGTCCCTAAGGTGGAGGGAGCAGTTTCTATCCTAGCTAAGCGTACTACTATCCCCGTCGAGGACAGTTGTGCTTTCTTAGATCCAATGGATAAAAAGTTAGAGGGTTACCTTAAGAAAATGTTTATTCAACAAGGTTGTATTCTACAGCCTCTTGCATGCATTGCCCCAGTCACTGCTGCGGCGGCCTTCTGGTTTGAGTCTCTGGAAGAGGCTTTACAGGTAGAGACCCCATTGGACGATATACTTGACAAGCTTAGAGCACTTAAGCTGGCCAATTCATTTGTTTCTGATGCCATTGTTCATTTGACTAAACTAACGGCTAAGAATTCTGGTTTTGCTATTCAGGCGCGTAGGGCGCTATGGCTTAAATCATGGTCAGCTGACGTTACTTCAAAGTCTAAGCTTCTTAATATTCCCTTCAAGGGGCAGACCCTATTCGGGCCTGGTTTGAAGGAGATCATTTCTGATATCACTGGAGGAAAAGGTCATGCCCTCCCTCAGGACAGGTCTAATAAATCAAGGGCCAAACAGACTAATTTTCGTGCCTTTCGAAACTTTAAGACGAGCGCGGCATCAACTTCCTCTAATACAAAACAAGAGGGAACTTTTGCCCAGTCCAAGTCGGTCTGGAGACCTAACCAGGCTTGGAACAAAGGTAAGCAGGCCAAAAGGCCTGCTGCTGCCTCTAAGACAGCATGAAGGATTGGCCCCCGATCCGGTAACGGATCTAGTAGGGGGCAGACTTTCTCTCTTCGCCCAGGCTTGGGCAAGAGATGTCCAGGATCCCTGGGCGTTGGAAATTGTATCCCAGGGATATCTTCTGGACTTCAAAGCTTCCCCTCCAAAAGGGAGATTTCACCTTTCACAATTATCTGCAAACCAGATAAAGAGAGAGGCATTCTTACATTGTGTTCAAGACCTCCAAGTTATGGGAGTGATCCACCCAGTTCCAAAGGAGGAACAGGGACAAGGCTTCTATTCAAATCTGTTTGTGGTTCCCAAGAAAGAGGGAACCTTCAGACCAATCTTAGATCTCAAGATCCTAAACAAATTTCTCAGGGTCCCATCATTCAAGATGGAGACTATTCGTACTATCCTACCTATGATCCAGGAGGGTCAATACATGACTACAGTGGATTTAAAGGATGCTTATCTTCACATTCCGATTCACAAAGATCATCATCGGTTTCTCAGGCATTACCAGTTTGTAGCTCTTCCCTTTGGGTTAGCTACAGCTCCAAGAATCTTTACGAAGGTTCTGGGGTCACTTCTGGCGGTCCTAAGGCCACGGGGGCATAGCAGTAGCATAGCAGACGACATTCTGATACAGGCGTCAAATTTCCAAATTGCCAAGTCTCATACGGACATAGTTCTGGCATTTCTGAGGTCGCACGGGTGGAAAGTGAACGAAGAGAAGAGTTCTCTATCCCCTCTCACAAGAGTTTCCTTTCTGGGAACTCTGATAGATTCTGTAGAAATGACGATTTACCTGACAGATACCAGGTTATCAAAACTTCTAAATTCTTGCCGTGTTCTTTATTCTACTTCTCGCCCTTCGGTGGCTCAGTGTATGGCAGTAATTGGCTTAATGGTAGCGGCAATGGACATAGTGCCGCTTGCCCGCCTACATCTCGGACCGCTGCAACTCTGCATGCTCAGTCAGTGGAATGGGGATTACACAGATTTGTCCCCTCTACTAAATCTGGATCAAGAGACCAGGGATTCTCTTCTCTGGTGGCTATCTCGGGCCCATCTGTCCAAAGGTATGACCTTTCGCAGGCCAGATTGGACAATAGTAACGACAGATGCCAGCCAAGGAACTCCCTGAAGGCTCAGGGATCGTGGACTCAGGAGGAGACCCTCCTTCCAATAAACATTCTGGAACTAAGAGCGATATTCAATGCTCTTCAGGCTTGGCCTCAGCTAGCGACAATGAGGTTCATCAGATTTCAGTCGGACAACATCACGACTGTGGCTTACATCAACCATCAAGGGGGAACAAGGAGTTCCCTAGCGATGTTGGAAGTTTCAAAGATAATTCATTGGGCAGAGATTCACTCTTGCCACCTATCAGCTATCCATATCCCAGGTGTAGAGAACTGGGAGGCGGATTTTCTAAGTCGACAGACTTTTCATCCGGGGGAGTGGGAACTCCATCCGGAGGTGTTTGCACAATTGGTTCAACGTTGGGGCAAACCAGAACTGGATCTCATGGCCTCTCGCCAGAACGCCAAACTTCCTTTCTCCAACATTGGTGTGTCCGGTCCACGGCGTCATCCATAACTTGTGGGAATATTCTCTTCCCCAACAGGAAATGGCAAAGAGCACAGCAAAAGCTGTCCATATAGTCCCTGATAGGCTCCGCCCACCCCAGTCATTCTCTTTGCCGCTGAACAAGCAGCATCTCCACGGAGATGGTGAAGAGTATGTGGTGATTAGTTGTAGTTTTTTATTCTACTATCAAGAGTTTGTTATTTTAAAATAATGATGGTATGTACTATTTACTCTGAAACAGAAAAAGATGAAGAGTTCTGTTTGTGAGAGGATTATGATTTTAGCAGCAGTAACTAAAATCGTTTGCTGTTTCCACATAGGACTGTTGAGATGAGAACTTCAGTTGGGGGAAACAGTTGGCAGACTTTTCTGCTTAAGGTATGACTAGCCATATTTCTAACAAGACTGTGTAATGCTGGAAGGCTGTCATTTCCCCTCATGGGGACCGGTAAGCCATTTTCTTAGTCTTAAACAGAATAAAGGGCTTAATATGGGCTATAAAACTGGTAGACACTTTTATTGGCTAGATCGATTGCTTTATTTGGGCATTTTATACAGCTTAATGTTGAAATTCACACTTTATAAACTTTGGGGAACGTTTTTTTACGTCAGGCACTGGTTTAGACACCTTCCCAGTCAGGAAGGGCCTTCCTTTTAGTAGGTAGAGCCTCATCTTCGCGCCATTACTGCGCAGTTACTTTTGAGAGCAGGACATGCAGCTGCATGTGTGTGGGTCTGAAAGTAGTTGAAAAGGTTCCTAGAAGGCTTCATTTGGTATCGTATACCCCCCTGGGTTTGGTAAAGTCGCAGCAAAGGCTGTAGCTGGGACTGTAGAGGGGTTAAAACTGTAACCGGCTCCGGTTTCCTCATTTTAAGGGTTAAAGGTCTGAAATTTTGGGTGCAATGCTTTGAATGCTTTAAGACACTGTGGTGAAAATTTGGTTAAATTTGAACAATTCCTTCATAGTTTTTCACATATTCAGTAATAAAGTGTTTCTGTTTAAAATTTAAAGAGACAGTAACGGTTTTGTTTTAAAACGTTTTTTGTACTTTATTGACAAGTTTAAGCCTGTTTAACATGTCTGTGCCTTCAGATAAACTATGTTCTGTATGTATGGAAGCCAATGTGTCTCCCCCTTCAAAATTGTGTGATAATTGTGCCATAGCGTCCAAACAAAGTAAGGACAGTACTGCCACAGATAGTAAAGTTGCCCAAGATGATTCATCAGATGAAGGGAGTAGACATAGTTCTACATCATCTCCTTCTGTGTCTACACCAGTTTTGCCCACGCAGGAGACCCCTAGTACTTCTAGCGCGCCAATGCTTGTTACTATGCAACAATTGACGGCAGTAATGGATAACTCCATAGCAAATATTTTATCCAAAATGCCTGCATTTCAGAGAGAGCGCGATTGCTCTGTTTTAAACAATGTAGAGCAGGAGGGCGCTGGTGATAATTGCTCTGTCATACCCTCACACCAATCTGAAGTGGCCATGAGGAAGGTTTTGTCAGATGGGGAAATTTCTGATTCAGGTAGAATTTCTCAGCAGGCAGAACCTGATGTTGTGACATTTAAATTTAAATTAGAGCATCTCCGCGCACTGCTTAAGGAGGTGCTATCTACTCTGGATGATTGTGACAACCTGGTCATTCCAGAAAAATTGTGCAAGATGGACAAGTTCCTAGAGGTTCCGGTGCACCCCGACGCTTTTCCTATACCCAAGCGGGTGGCGGACATAGTGAATAAGGAGTGGGAGAAGCCCGGCATACCTTTTGTCCCCCCTCCTATTTTTAAGAAATTATTTCCTATGGTCGACCCCAGAAAGGACTTATGGCAGACAGTCCCTAAGGTCGAGGGGGGCAGTTTCTACACTAGCCAAGCGCACTACTATTCCTATCGAGGATAATTGTGCTTTTAAAGATCCTATGGATAAAAAATTGGAGGGTTTGCTTAAAAAGATTTTTGTACAGCAAGGTTACCTCCTGCAACCTATTTCGTGCATTATTCCTGTCACTACAGCAGCGTGGTTCTGGTTCGAGGAACTAGAAAAGTCGCTCAGTAGAGAGACTCCGTATGAGGAGGTTATGGACAGAATTGACGCACTTAAGTTAGCTAATTCCTTTATTTTAGATGCCGCTTTGCAGTTAGCTAGATTAGCGGTGAAAAATTCAGGGTTTGCAATTGTGGCGCGCAGAGCGCTCTGGCTAAAGTCCTGGTCAGCGGATGTATCTTCCAAAATTGCTTAATATCCCTTTCAAGGGTAAAACCCTTTTTGGGCCAGAATTGAAAGAGATTATCTCAGACATCACTGGGGGTAAGGGCCACGCCCTTCCACAAGATAGGCCTTTCAAGGCCAAGAATAAGTCTAATTTTCGTTCCTTTCGCAATTTCAGGAACGGACCGGCCTCCAACTCGGCAGCCTCTAGACAAGAGGGTAATGCTTTCACAAACCAAACCAGCTTGGAAACCGATACAAGGCTGGAACAAGGGTAAGCAGGCCAAGAAGCCTGCTGCTGCTACCAAAACAGCATGAAGGAGTAGCCCCCGATCCGGGACCGGATCTAGTAGGGGGCAGACTCTCTCTCTTCGCTCAGGCTTGGGCAAGAGATGTTCAGGATCCCTGGGCACTAGAAATAGTTTCTCAGGGTTATCTTCTAGAATTCAAGGAAGTACCCCCAAGGGGAAGGTTCCACATGTCTCACTTATCTTCAAACCAAATAAAGAGACAGGCATTCTTACATTGTGTAGAAGACCTGTTAAAAATGGGAGTGATACACCCAGTTCCAACTGTGGAACAAGGAATGGGATTTTACTCAAATCTGTTTGTAGTTCCCATAAAAGAGGGAACTTTCAGACCAATTCTGGATTTAAAGATCCTAAACAAATTTCTCAGAGTGCCATCGTTCAAAATGGAAACTATTCGAACGATTTTACCTACAATCCAGGAGGGTCAATTTAGGACTACCGTGGATCTAAAGGATGCGTATCTACATATTCCTATCCACAAAGATCATCATCATCAGTTCTTAAGGTTCGCCTTTCTGGACAAACATTACCAGTTTGTGGCTCTCCCATTCGGGCTAGCCACTGCTCCAAGGATTTTCACAAAGGTACTCGGGTCCCTTCTAGAGGTTCTAAGACCAAGGGGCATTGCAGTGGCACCTTACTTGGATGACATTCTGATACAAGCGTCGTCTCTTTCAAAGGCAAAGGCTCACACAGACATCGTTCTGGCCTTTCTCAGATCTCACGGATGGAAAGTGAACATAGAAAAAAGTTCCCTGTCTCCGTCGACAAGAGTTCCTTTCTTGGGGACAATAATAGATTCTTTAGAAATGAAGATTTTCCTGACAGATGTCAGAAAGTCAAAACTTCTAAACGCTTGTCAAGTTCTTCACTCTGTTCCACGACCTTCCATAGCTCAGTGCATGGAAGTAGTAGGGTTGATGGTTGCAGCATTGGACATAGTTCCTTTTGCGCAAATTCATCTAAGACCATTACAACTGTGCATGCTGAAACAGTGGAATGGTGACTATACAGACTTGTCTCCAGTGATTCAATTAGATCAGAAGACCAGAGACTCACTCCGTTGGTGGCTAACCCAGGACCACCTGTCCCAGGGAATGAGCTTCCGCAGACCAGAGTGGGTCATCGTCACGACCGACGCCAGTCTAGTGGGCTGGGGCGCGGTCTGGAACTCCCTGAAAGCTCAGGGGCTATGGTCTCGGGAAGAGTCTCTTCTCCCGATAAACTGAGAGCGATATTCAATACTCTCAGGGCTTGGCCTCAACTAGCAAAGGCCAGATTCATAAGATTCCAATCAGACAACATGAAGACTGTTGCTTACATCAACCATCAGGGGGGAACAAGGAGTTCCCTGGCGATGAGAGAAGTGACCAAAATCATAAGATGGGCGGAGGATCACTCCTGCCATCTATCTGCGATCCACATCCCAGGAGTGGAAAACTGGGAGGCGGATTATCTGAGTCGTCAGACATTCCATCCGGAGGAGTGGGAACTCCACCCGGAGATATTTGCCCAGTTGACTCAATTATGGGGCATTCCAGACATGGATCTGATGGCGTCTCGTCAGAACTTCAAGGTTCCTTGCTACGGGTCCAGATCCAGGGATCCCAAGGCGAGACTAGTGGATGCATTAGTAGCGCCTTGGACCTTCAACCTAGCTTATGTGTTTCCACCGTTTCCTCTCATTCCCAGGCTGGTAGCCAGGATCAAGCAGGAGAGGGCCTCGGTGATCTTGATAGCTCCTGCGTGGCCACGCAGGACTTGGTATGCAGACCTGGTGAATATGTCATCGGCTCCACCATGGAAGCTACCTTTGAGACAGGATCTTCTAGTACAAGGTCCATTCGAACATCCAAATCTAGTTTCCCTCCAGTTAACGGCTTGGAAATTGAACGCTTGATTTTATCTAAGCGTGGGTTTTCGGATTCTGTAATAGATAATCTGGTACAAGCCAGAAAACCTGTAACTAGAAAAATTTACCATAAAATATGGAAAAGATATATCTGTTGGTGTGAATCCAAGGGATTCTCATGGAGTAAGATCAAAATTCCTAGGATCCTTTCCTTTCTCCAAGAAGGTTTGGATAAGGGATTATCAGCGAGTTCTCTAAAGGGACAGATTTCTGCCTTATCTGTCTTGTTACTCAAACGTCTGGCAGCTGTGCCTGATGTTCAAGCTTTTGTTCAGGCTTTGGTCAGGATCAAGCCTGTTTACAGACATTTGACTCCTCCCTGGAGTCTGAATTTAGTTCTTTCAGTTCTTCAAGGGGTTCCGTTTGAACCTCTACATTCCATAGATATCAAGATGTTATCTTGGAAAGTTTTGTTTTTGGTTGCTATTTCTTCTGCTAGAAGAGTTTCTGAGCTATCTGCTTTGCAGTGTAATCCGCCCTATCTGGTGTTCCATTCAGATAAGGTTGTTTTGCGTACTAAACCTGGTTTCCTTCCAAAGGTTGTTTCCAACAAGAATATTAACCAGGAAATAGTTGTGCCTTCTTTGTGTCCGAATCCAGCTTCAAAGAAGGAACGTTTGTTACACAATTTAGATGTAGTTCGTGCTTTAAAGTTCTATTTAGAAGCAACAAAGGATTTTAGACAAACGTCTTCTCTGTTTGTCGTTTATTCTGGCAAGAGGAGAGGTCAGAAAGCTACTGCTACCTCTCTTTCCTTTTGGCTGAAAAGCATCATCAGATTGACTTATGAGACTGCCGGACGGCAGCCTCCTGAAAGAATCACAGCTCACTCCACTAGGGCTGTGGCTTCCACATGGGCCTTCAAGAACGAGGCTTCTGTTGATCAGATATGTAAGGCAGCGACTTGGTCTTCCCTGCACACTTTTGCCAAATTCTACAAATTTGGATACTTTTGCTTCTTCGGAGGCTATTTTTGGGAGAAAGGTTGGTGCCTTCTGTTTAGGTAACCTGATTGGCTCCCTCCCTTCATCCGTGTCCTAAAGCTTTGGTATTGGTTCCCACAAGTTATGGATGACGCCGTGGACCGGACACACCAATGTTGGAGAAAACAGAATTTATGCTTACCTGATAAATTACTTTCTCCAACGGTGTGTCCGGTCAACGGCCCGCCCTGGTTTTTTAATCAGGTTGATGAATTTCTTTCTTTAACTACAGTCACCACGGCACCATATGGTTTCTCCTATTTTTTCTCCTGTCCGTCGGTCGAATGACTGGGGTGGGCGGAGACTAGCAGGGACTATATGGACAGCTTTTGCTGTGCTCTTTGCCATTTCCTGTTGGGGAAGAGAATATTCCCACAAGTTATGGATGACGCCGTGGACCGGACACACCGTTGGAGAAAGTAATTTATCAGGTAAGCATAAATTCTGTTTTTTACGGATCCAGGTCCAGGGATCCCAAGGCAACGCTGATAGATGCTCTAGCAGCGCCTTGGTCCTTCAACCTGGCTTATGTGTTTCCACCATTTCCTCTGCTCCCTCGTCTGATTGCCAAAATCAAGCAGGACAGAGCATCAGTGATTTTGATAGCACCTGCATGGCCACGCAGGACTTGGTATGCAGATCTGGTGGACATGTCATCCCTTCCACCATGGACTCTGCCTCTGAGACAGGACCTTCTACTTCAGGGTCCTTTCAACCTTTCAAATCTAATTTCTCTGTGACTGACTGCCTGGAGATTGAACGCTTGATTTTATCAAAGCGTGGCTTCTCCGAGTCAGTCATTGATACCTTAATTCAGGCACGAAAGCCTGTCACCAGGAAAATCCTATTATAAGAAATGGCGTAAATATCTTTATTGGTGTGAATCCAAGGGTTACTCATGGAGTAAAGTCAGGATTCCCAGTATATTATCTTTTCTCCAAGAAGGGATTGTCGGCTAGTTCCTTAAAGGGACAGATTTCTGCTCTGTCTATTCTTTTGAACAAGCGTCTGGCGGATGTTCCAGACGTTCAGGCTATTTGTCAGACTTTAGTTAGAATCAAGCCTGTGTTTAAACCAGTTGCTCCGCCATGGAGTTTAAATTTGGTTCTTAAAGTTCTCCAAGGGGTTCCGTTTGAACCTCTTCATTCCATAGATATCAAGCTTTTATCTTGTAAAGTTCTGTTTTTGGTAGCTATTTCCTCGGCTCGTAGAGTTTCCGAGTTATCTGCCTTACAGTGTGATTCCCCTTATCTGATCTTCCATGCAGATAAGGTAGTTTTGCGTACCAAACCTGGGTTTTTACCTAAGGTGGTATCTAATAAGAATATCAGTTCCTTCAGGATGGTTTGGATAAGGGTTTGTCTGCAAGTTCCTTGAAAGGTCAAATCTCCGCTCTTTCTGTTTTATTTCACAGAAAGGTTGCTATACTTCCTGATATTCACGGTTTTGTAAAGGCTTTAGTTCGTATTAAGCCTGTCATTAAATCAATTTCTCCCCCTTGGAGTCTTAATTTGGTTCTGAAGGCTTTACAGGCTCCTCCATTTGAGCCTATGCATTCTTTGGATATTAAACTACTTTCTTGGAAAGTGTTGTTCCTTTTGGCTATCTCTTCTGCTAGAAGAGTTTCTGAGCTATCTGCTCTATCTTGTGAGTCTCCTTTTCTGATTTTTCATCAGGATAAGGCAGTTTTGCGGACTTCTTTTAAATTTTTACCTAAGGTTGTGAATTCTAACAACATTAATGAGAAATTCTTGTCCCTTCCTTATGTCCTAAACCTAAGAATTCTTTAGAGAGATCCTTACATTCTTTGGATGTGGTAAGAGCTTTTAAATATTATGTGGAAGCTACTAAAGATTTCAGGAAGACTTCCAGTCTATTTGTTTTATTTTCTGGTCCTAGGAAAGGTCAGAAGGCTTCTGCTATTTCCTTGGCTTCTTGGTTGAAACTTTTGATTCATCAAGCTTATTTGGATTCGGGTCAGGCCCCACCTCAGAGAATTATAGCTCATTCTACTAGATCAGTCTCCACTTCGTGGGCTTTTAAGAATGAAGCTTCAGTTGATCAAATTTGCAAAGCGGCGACTTGGTCCTCTTTACATACATTTACTAAATTCTACCGTTTTGATGTATTTGCTTCTTCGGAAGCAGTTTTTGGTGGAAAAGTTCTTCAGGCAGCTGTTTCAGTTTGATTCTTCTGCTTTTGTTTTAAGTTTTTTTTCTTTCAAAAATGAAATAAACTTATTTTTTTGGGTTGTGGATTAATTTTTTCAGCGGATAATGGCTGTTTTTATTTTTATTCCCTCCCTCTCTAGTGACTCTTGAGTGGAAGACTCCACATCTTGGGTATTGATATCCCATATGTCACTAGCTCATGGACTCTTGCCAATTACATGAAAGAAAACATAATTTATGTAAGAACTTACCTGATAAATTAATTTCTTTCATATTTGCAAGAGTCCATGAGGCCCACCCTTTTTATGGTGGTTATGATTTTTTTTCTAAAGCACAATTATTTCCAAATTTCCTTTGTTGATGCTTTCTACTCCTTTCTTTATCACCCCACTGCTTGCCTATTCGTCCCTCTGACATTCACTGTACTCTGAGAGGAATCGGGCTTCAACAATGCTGAGAAGCGCATATCAACGTAGAAATCTTAGCACAAACTTACTTCACCACCTCCATAGGAGGCACAGTTTGTAAAACTGAATTGTGGGTGTGGTGAGGGGTGTATTTATAGGCATTTTGAGGTTTGGGAAACTTTGCCCCTCCTGATAGGATTGTATATCCCATATGTCACTAGCTCATGGACTCTTGCCAATATGAAAGAAATGAATTTATCAGGTAAGTTCTTACATAAATTATGTTTTTTCACAACAGTATCTAGCACCGTTTTAATTTCTTTTTAAATATCAAATAAAGGATCCCCATCTAATGTCGGATATATTCCACCATCCGACAACTGATCTACAATCTCTTGTATATAATATTCAGTGTCTAATACAACCACCGCCACACCCTTATCTGCATTTTTAATGGTAATATTTTTGTTTTTAGCCAAATCTCTAAGAGCCTGCCTTTCAACATAAGAGATATTATTTTTCTGTTTAGGCAGATTTATTTCTTAAATTCAAAGATTTTAAATTAAACATGGCATTGTCAATATTAGTTGATTCATTATGGACAACAACATTGCTTTCATTGCCAAAGTGTGCTTTTAATTTTAATGAACGAAAGAACCTGTACTCTGCATCCTACAGGCCTAAACAGAGATTATGATCTCCATTTGTTTTTATGATATATTTCCCATCATGGTTTTTTGTATATTTTATATCTGATATGTGTATATATGTAATTATTGTTAAGGTTTAGATCTCATGATCTAATAATGCAGCACTTGTATACTTAAAATTCTTTATTAATGAGTACAATATTTTGCATAAACCTATTTAGGAGTAATGTATAACTCTGACCTGCAGATGGCAGTAGAAGCATTTATGCTCTGATAATGATGATCAGCATTTATAGAGTTAATGTTTTGCAATTAAGGTACTTACCCTATTTAACGCTGTGTAGTATTACATTCCATAGCATGACTAAGGGTCTACGTGATCCGAAACGTTGCTGTCCTTCTAAGATGACACCTCAATAAAGATTTTTCTATTTTTAAAGAAACAGTGCTGGCGCCATGTGTTACTTTTTCTCCTGTATATATATATATATATATATATATATATATATATATATATATATATATATATATATATATATATATGTATATATATTTTTTTGTTTATGTTTAATGTCCCTTTTAATCAAGCTATAATTATAGTGGTTCATCGTTCCCTTTCAGATATTAATTAAAATATGTACTACAAAACAAAATGTTTGGATGGTGATGTAATTGAGAAATATTGGACTTTTTTGGGCGAATACTTTCATAGTTTCTAACTTGTCTCTTTTTTTTTTTTCCTTAGGCCCTATGAGAGAAAGGGAAAGCTAATGATGCCTGAGCACGACAATGGATTTCTCTTTCATGCAAGGGATCATGGGAAACACAATCCAGCAGCCGCCTCAACTTATCGACTCTGCCAACAACCGGCAGGATGATGCCAGCAGCAGTGACCAAGCTGATGAGGGTGGACGCACACCTTATGATTCTGGCCCACAGCCTGACTTTCATTACCCCACTCCCACTACAGAGGACTTATCTCCTATCACCAATGGTTACCCATCTTTATTAGATTATGAACCTCAAGAGAAATTTGTAGCCCATTCTCAGTTTTCAAATGGTTCAGCTAATGGTTACAGCAGTAGGAGTTTGACCACATTGGAATATTACCAACTTGAGACTACAGCAGTCCAGTCTCATGAAGGCTTGGGTAAAGATACCCCCCCCAAGACCACCACATCTCCTGTCTTCTTACAATCTCCCTTTCCCTCTACTACCTGTCAAAAGAAGACTGGTTCACCAGATATTAAGCTAAGGATAACAAAAACCATTCAAAATGGAAGGGAAATGTTTGAGTCCTCTCTCTGTGGGGACCTTCTTAATGAATTCCATGCCAATGAGATAGCTAGGAAAAAACATGAACGACGGAAAGAGAGAAGGGATAGAAAGAAGAGCAGTCGTCACCTTCACCACCATCTTCCTGAGGCAGTGAATGCTGAGCCAATTTTGTCAAACATACCAAAACTGGATTCTCTTGAGGATGCAAATGTAAGTTAGCTACAATTTCACTTTATATTGGTTAATTACATATTTTATTAACTCACATGTTAAAGGAAGATTTTAATTTTCTAAGGGACATAACGATCACTGTGCACCACCTGTTAGAAGATATTTACATTTTTTTGGCTCCCCCCCCCAAAAAAAAGCAGTATAGTAGTACACTGCCCCTTAAAAGAAAACAGAGAGATCAGCTAAATAACAAATCTGCTCATATTCTGTCTTTCATAATATGGTGAGAATTCACAGATCATCCTGTGGGATTAGGCTCCTGTACAATAAGAGAATACACTCCTACATACCCAAACTTAAATCCCTCCGTCTCTCCTTTCGTCAGGCTTTTTTTTTGTCTCCAAGATGGAGTAAGGTTAATTCAGAAATGACAATCTTCATGTTGGTTAATAGTGGGTTCTCTAACTGATCTGAGACACATTTTCTTCAGAGTTCCTCCTTGACAGAGAAGATAACAGTTGTTTAGCAACGCAATGATAATCTTTTTCAGGTGTGGAGATGTTACAGGCCTCCAATGTAAAATGTGGATTTTTCCGCCAATCCTCTGGTTTACAGATTGTTTCTGATTGTTAGATCCTTGGCACTGTGCTTCTCCAAGGTTCATTATTTGCATACACTAAAAGAGAGAAGTGCTCAACCAGAGAACGAACAATAGTGTAATAGCTTGTTCTATGGCTATTTACCACACTAGAAGTAGCCTCTCTCTCCTGTATGCAAATTATGATCCTTGGGGAAGTCTCCCTAAGGATAACCCCGTTCCCAAAGTGCTTAGAGGGATATGACTACAAAATGAATGAGCAGAGCACCGGCTTCTTAAGAAATAACCTTTATTCCAAATGCGGTTAAAAGATTCAGAATACACACATGTATTGCAGAATAAAAAAGGAGTCAGCAAACTTAGCTGACGCGTTTCGGCTGTACGCCGTTGTCAAAGCTTATGAAGTTCAGGAAAACTCCCAGCCTCTTAAAAGTGTAAATTGACCTCTATTGGTTGACATGTCTTGGTTCAAATTAACCCTTACTTTATCCATACAGGGTTATCATACCAATTGCAAACCATAAAATTACAGGCAAGTGTTATTGCTTCTTAAATAACTGGACCACTGAACGGTGAAATATACCTGACTGCACAGACCCTAGTTATTATACGGAATAGTGATGACCGGTATAAATCTATGTTAAATGATCTATTAACATAAATACATATTCAAATGCTTATGGACACTGCTGTGCTGCTACCAAAACCATGTCATGATGGACTCAGAGGCAAATCTTCTTCAATATTTTAGTGAACTTCAATATGAATTCAAAACTTTTGACCCAAATGGGGTATTACTCATGTGAGCAATTAATAGCGATCAACAAAAACTTATACATATATTAATAGATACATTCCTATTTGATTTGAAAGGAGCTGTGATCTTTATAACAGTTTGTTTCATAATACTAAGTTCATAATGATTAGTCCCTGAATCCTAATTCCTACACACTTCGCATGGCCATACACCAGATATCAGATGAATTAAACAGTATTCAGTACTACTGGTTACATTTTTACACACATGTATTGACTATAATTGTGTGTATGTACAAAAACATCTAACCTGACTGACCTAGCTGTAGGTCCATATATTATAGCCACTTCATAAATATATAAGTGCAAAGCTGTTGGTCTCATTGTGTATGGTTTGTGTAATGTAACCTTTAGGCAAAACTTTAACAGTTTACAAAAAGAAGTTTACTTTTCTGGAGACTGATACTGTATTCTATGGCCCTTAAACTAGAAAAGGTTACCTATCAAGAGGGTTTATTTTTAGTGCGTGAAGAGTATCTAATGTCCTAAAACGGTCTAATGTCCGTATTATCATCAAAAGGGGACTAATGGTTTAAATGTAGGACCCCAATGATCAGCATACCTGGGGACAGTGGGAGGCTACTGCCAAAAGTTAATTAGGTCATAAGATGAATTTAACCCTTGTGGATATCTAGTTTTTAGGGTGATTATCCAATAGACCTCTTGTTTGGCCAGTAGCCTCTCCCTGTCGCCTCCTCTAGGTGGAGTCAGAACCCTCTCTATGCAGGTCCATCTGAAAGTTTTGTAACTTTTGTTGTGTAATTGTACTGTATGTATTGTAGGGATATGACTACACCTCACTGATGAGGCCCACACTAGGCCGAAACGTACGTCTGTGGTTTGCCACGTCTCTTGGTATTTCGTGTCTTGACTCTTCTGTTTATTTAGGATTAGACTGATATGCTACAGGAAAGTTGTCTGTGAAAAGCACATGCTGGGCATAAAGAGGCTTCTTCTGGGGTGGAAACTAGCCATATAACAAGCTATTATGCTTTTGTTTGTTCCCTTGTTGAACACTCATTTCTTTTTATGTTTGCAAATTATGACCCTTGGGAAACCAGATGTTTGGGCAATGGCCCAATGTGCTTAGAGGATATGGCTGCACCTCACTGACAAGGCCCACCCTAAGCTGAAAAATACGTCTGTGGTTTGCCAAGTCTCTCATTCAGAGAGGCATTGTATGGTATTTCAGAGCTGTACTGTTCTATTTATTCAGGACCAGACTGATATAATGGTATGACTCCTGCTCAGCTGTATATATCCCGTGACAAGGATTTACTGCGCTGCCCTTTATCAGTGTGTTCAGGGGTCTGTTGAACTTCAAGGCTGTGCCCCTCGGGGTAAATTTGGAAAAAAAATGTATTTACTCTAATAATATCTGAAGATTTCTTGTTAAACCCAGGTGCCATGCATGTAGCACAAGGAGATTGTTTGGCAGGCCTTTAGCACGTCAGTGGCTTCCCCCCAAGAAATGACTAAACTAAATCCCCTGCTGTGAAGTGGGGATACTTTTAAGCCAGATGATTTATTTTATGAGGATTGGCTTTCCGAGACGTAGGACACCCCTTCAGAAGCTTTGGGGTTTGATGTTTCCTTAATTTCAATCTAGCATATATTCATACCTTACTATGGGCATTCCTAAGAAGCCCTCTAGCTTCAGTTCCTAAAGTGGATAAGGCAATTTCTACACTTGCAAGGCGGGCTTCCATTACTTCAGAGGACAGTTCCTCTTATTCACCTTATGGATAGAAAGCTGAAGGGTTTCATAAGCGGTCCTTCCAACTGGCAGGATTTCTGTTTCGCCCAGCTATCAGTGTAGCTTGTATCGCTGCAGCTAACTTGTTTTGTGTGGCAACATTTTACAGCTGGTGTCTGGAGATGCATCCTTGAAGAGGAGTCATAACTGTTTGAAATGCCTCAATAACAACTTTTTGTGATGCAGCAGTAGACATGCTAAGAGAACTGCTTTTGATGTATCTGCTAGATGGGCATAATTGCCATAGTCACTAGTGGTAAGGGTGATTTCTTACTGCACTAAAAAAGTCTAGGGTGTTTTTGTTTCTTTTTTCTGAGTTTCAAAATACTTTTCCCTCCTCACCCAAGATTTTCTGTAAACCTCTATCATCCTGATCCAAGGCCAAACAGACAAAGAAGTCCAGACCCCCACTTCAGAGAAGGCTCTGGTGGGGGTAGATTTAAACTGTTTTAGAAGGTATGTGAGAAGTCTATGGGACACTCCCTAAAAACTCTACTATTCAGGGATGCATGCAACCAACACTAACCTTTCCTAACGCCATTGCTTTCCCCTTGAACCCCTTAGATTGTAAGCCTATGGGCCCAGCTGTTTACAGATCGTTTAATAAGAGCCGACTAAAACAGTGAAACTTTCGGCAGGGCCCTCTACCCACTTGACCCCTACAAAAGCTATCCTGTACACCGACTATGTTTACAGCGCTGCGGAATCTGTTGGCGCTCTACAAATACCTGATAATAATATTGCTAAATTATTTTTCAGATATATAGACTCAGATTTTGATCCAGACCTTCTTGATGGAGATTCTATCAAGGCCAAACTTTCGCTTTGTTGAGTAGTGGGCTTGGAAACAAAGGGAGTTATTTTCTGTTTCCAACAATAAAACACAATCAGGGGTTCTACTCTAACCTCTTTATAGTTCCAAAGAAAAACATAGGACCAAACTGGAACATGTATAATGTGCTCAAATTCTCCACACTTCCCTACTTACTGCTGGTCAATGCATTGAAATTACAAATCTTATAGTGGCTGCTTCAGATTCGGTTCCCTTTGCCTGATTTCTTCTGATGCTTTTGCAGCTGTCACTTTTTCAGCAGGGGAATGAAGATTAAGAGGATCTGTCTCAGAAAATCAGAAGACGAAACAGTTGTTGTTGTTGTTGCAACTCAATCTCTTGTCCAAAGGGCCTCCATTGTTTGGTTATTCTTGACAGTGGACATGATAGACACTAACCACAAGGTTGGGGGACAGTCTTAGGTTTGCGGAGGACACAAAGGGTTTTGTCTCCTCGGGATGTGAAATTATCAATAAATATACTTAAACTCTATGTGACTTTCAGGGCTCTGTACATTTAATTCAACCTTAGGTAGGAATTGTTCATCTGATTTCAGCTGGACAATGTCACAGCAGAGGCGTACATCAGTCATCAGGGAGGATCTCAGAGTACCTCAGATAATCAAGTGGGTGGTATGCCATCAATAAATGGTAGGACGGAGCTGCTAAAATATAGGCTTTATTATCGATTAGAATAAGAATACATTTGGCTAACATGGAATATAAAGTTTAAAACAAGTATGAACATGCCAGGCACGTCTTACACGCTTCGGCCCTGACAGCCTTAATCATAGACAATGTGCCACCATTACATGCAGGGTTTTTAAACACCCTATACCTTTTCATTGGTTAATTTAACATCTATACTTAACAATGGTGCTTGGAATTTAAAGTGACCCACTCTTATTTAAGATATATAATTTGAATATTGGCTAAACTGTGCATATAATGTCCCCTGAATACCTGTGTTAGGTGCATATAGCACTTAGACATGTTATAAAGAAACTTGGCCAGCAACTAACTATTATTTTCATAATCGATTAATCGGCCAATTTTTTTGTTTTTTTTTCCGATTTATTCGACTAATCATATAAAAAATGAAATGTTTTTTCCTGTATTTTAAATAAAATCCACATACTGAGTGTTACAAATAATAATCTTCAGACTAAAAATTTACATTAACACAACTGTTTGTCCAATTTCTCCAACATTGGTGTGTCCGGTCCACGGCGTCATCCTTACTTGTGGGAATATCTCTTCCCCAACAGGAAATGGCAAAGAGTCCCAGCAAAGCTGGCCATATAGTCCCTCCTAGGCTCCGCCCACCCCAGTCATTCTCTTTGCCGTTGCACAGGCAACATCTCCACGGAGATGGTTAAGAGTATGTGGTGTTTAGTTGTAGTTTTTTTTATTCTACTATCAAGAGTTTGTTATTTTAAAATAGTGCTGGTATGTACTATTTACTCTGAAACAGAAAAAGATGAAGAATTCTGTTTGTGAGAGGAAGATGATTTTAGCAGACAGTAACTAAAATCGTTTGCTGTTTCCACATAGGACTGTTGAGATGAAGTAACTTCAGTTGGGGGAAACAGTTAGCAGACTTTTCTGCTTAAGGTATGACTAGCCATATTTCTAACAAGACTGTGTAATGCTGGAAGGCTGTCATTTCCCCTCATGGGGACCAGTAAGCCATTTTCTTAGTCTCAAACAGAATAAAGGGATTAATATGGGTTATAAAACTGGTAGACACTTTTATGGGCAAAATCGATTGCTTTATTTGGGCATTTTATACATGTTTATGCTGGTAATTCACACTTATAAACTTGGGGAACGTTTTTTAACGTCAGGCACTGTGTTAGACACCTTTTCCAGTCAGGAAGGGCCTTCCCAGTTGTAGGCTGAGCCTCATTTTCGCGCCATTACCGCACAGTTACTTTTCAGAGCAAGACATGCAGATGCATGTGTGAGGATCTGAAAGTAGTTGGAAAAGTTCCTAGAAGGCTTCATTTGGTATCGTATTCCCCC